>NC_091582.1:19876608-19881608 GCF_042767895.1 Penaeus vannamei | reverse complement strand
ATAGCTTATATGTAACATATACACGTCAAATAACTGGTACACATAAAACTAAATATACGTTTAATAATAGTTCCTCAATGATTGTAGATTATAAAACCAGATATATATGTAGTTGGTATGACAACACTTCCCTCAATCCCCGCTTCGTGTGACCGTAGGCGAGGTCAGGTCAGGTCAGTAGGATGAAGAGTAGAGGTTGAGTTGGGTGGGACGAGGTTAAATGGATATAAGGGTTGAGAAAGAGAGGGGGGGATAGAGAGGGTGGTGGAGGAAGAGGAGGAGGGTTAAGAGGAAGAGGAGGAGGAGGAGGAGGAGGAGGAAGAGGAGGAGGAGGAGGAGGAAAAGGAGGGAAGGAGGAAAGGGAGGAGGAGGAGGGGAAGGAGGAAGAAGAGGAAGAGGAAGAGGAAGATGAGGAAGAGGAAGAGGAAGATGAGGAGGAAGAGGAAGAGGAGGAAGAGGAGGAGGAGGTGGTAAGAGGAAGATGAGGAGGAGGGGTAAGAGGAAGAGGAGGAGGAGGAGGAAGGAGGAAGATGAAGGAGGAAGAGGAAGAGGAGGAGAGGTGTAAGAGGAAGAGGAGGAGGAGGAAGAGGAATAGAAGGGGAAGAGAAGGAGAAGGAGGAGGAAGAGGAAGATGAGGAGGAGGGGTAAGAGAAAGAGAAGGAGGAGTAAGAAGGGAGAAGAAGAGGAGGAGGAGGTAGAGGAAGAGCAGGAGGAGGAGGAGAATGATAAGAAGGATAAGGAAGAGGAGGAAGAGAAGAAGAAATATTCGAAGAAAAAGGAAGTAGAAGAAAAAGAAGAATAAAATAAGAGTAAAGAAAAAACACGGAGTAGAGGACAATAAGAATCAAAAGAGGAGGAGGTAAAGGAAGAGGTGGAGCAGCGAAGGCAAAGAAGGGTAGGAGGAGTAGAAGGAGAAGGGGTAGGAGGAGGAGGAGGAGGAGGAGTAGGAGGAGGGAGGACGCAAAGGGGGAACGGGGAGGAGGAGGAGGAGGAAAGGAGGGGGGGGTGTTGAATAGCGGACGAGAACTTTAGGGACAATTATAGTGAAAGTTGTTACCCCTCCCCTCCCCCCTTCCCCCCCCCTTTCCCTCACCCCCAACATATGGTATGTCTACCCCCTTCTCACTACCCCCCCTCCCCCACCCCCCCTCCTCTTTCCACAAGCACGCATTCACACAGTCGACGCGCATTCTCTTCGCTACAACGCACAACGCGGGAAAAATAAAGATTAAATGGCTTTTGGAAAATTCCTTTTGTCTTTTTCGATTTCTTCATCTTATTAGAAAATATATATGAGGTATTTCTGAGATTCAAATGGACTTTTTGATGTATTACTTAATCTGTCTTTATCAACCGGTTTCATATATTTCGAGTATCTGTACTAGAGTATTTTTCATATTATAACGGAAAAAGGAGAATGTAAAATCTAATCTTCGTTTAGATATTTAAATTAAAGGAATAGAATTTTCCTGTTGGCAATGCACTTCTGTAGCGAAAATATTTCCCTTTGTCCGAACGCATTGGGTTTCGTCCGAAAGGTGTGAAACATCGTCAAAATCATTCGGTGTCTTCATAACCTCATTATAGGCCTAGTGCGAAATTTCTACAGCAATTGAGAAAAAAGATCTTCAGATTATTTTTCCATCTCCCTTTTGCCGTTGTGATTGGCTGTTTATTTTAAAAAAGAAGAAATAAAACTGCATCTATATTGATCGAGGGACTACGTATCTAAAGTGATCTCTCTCCATGGTGGACGACGAGCGTAAAAGGGGAAAAAGACGTTCCTAGTCACCCTTGCTCCCCCTACCCTCCCTCGTCCCCCCGTATAGGCCTACCGTTGTCTCCACCACAGGCTGGATCATCCTGCATTTGTCCTAATCCTGTGACCTCCTCCTCCTCCTCCTCGCTCTCCCCTCTCCCCTCTCCCCCTCCTCCTCCATTCCCTACGACCCTTTGCTGACGAGACAGTGTGCGTGAGTGCGTGCGTGTGTGTCTCTCTCCTCTACCAGCCCCTATTCCCCCCCCTTTCTCTCCCTCTCTCTCTCTCTCTCCCTTCCTTCCCTGCCATGCCCCTCCCCCCTCCCTCTTTTCCGAAGCAACCGCCGTTCCCACGCATTTCTGGCTGGCCTTCCCCCTCGCTTTTCTTGGGTGTTTTGTTGACCTCAGTTTATCAGCATTGCTATCTATCAGGCTTTATCGGGTGTTGTTGCTATCGCTATATATAAGTTCTGCTTTACGTTTTTTTATATGTTATGGGAATAAAAAAACTATCTTGTATTGTTTTAAAATGTCAGCGAAATAGAGAAATTGCATAATCGTTTCTAAATACATAAATAAACATATTTTTAGGAGTAGAACATCTGTAGAATTCGTTGCGGTGGTAGGCCTATATCACGTGACCTTGATCGCAGGTCAACATGTCAAGCGAGCGTGACCTCCTCTTTCCCTGACCTCGTGTTGCTAGCTCACCATCAGCTTCAGGTCACGTTCTGGTCCTAAAATGTTCATCTGTTGGTAGTTTTGAGGTTTTGTTTGGGATAAGAGTTGACGATTAGTTTCTCGTATAATTAAGCCCTATGTTTTAAACATAGACGAACACACGCACACACGAACAGACACGCACACACATACATACTCACATACACACACACACACACACACTCACACACATACTCTCTCTCTCACATGCACACAAACACTCCCCCACACACACGCACACACACACACACACACACACACACACACACACACACACACACACACACACACACACACACACACACACACACACACACACACACACACACACACACACACACACACACACACACACACACAGCCCTTCCACTTCCCCCAATCTAAACATCTTATACTAATTGTTATTTATAATTCATGCGTTCCTCTTTTTCTTGCATCCAATATGTCTTACCTTTATGCTTTGATTTACACACCTACATATTTCGTCTGCTGTTCGGGCCGCCATTCATCAACGGCAGACCATATTTGCGACCACTAAATCACCCTCTTGTTCTTATTTCTCTTCCACGTCCCTCGTCGTTTCATTATCTAATGTACAAAGAGACACATATATCCTGCATTGTTAATTTCTCTCCATTGTGTGCTAATCTCTCTTCGTATGCTAGATTGTTACTGCATTCGTTTCCTATTATCATGTTGTTAGAATTATTCCCATTGTTTGGTCGTTATTCACACCGCATGGACTGTCGGCAACATGTACGTTACATACGTGGGTATATTGTAGCAGCGTGGGTGGGTTGTAGGAAGCTACGGGCTGGGGAGAGGTTGTAGGGGTGTAGGGGGGGGGTATGGGTGTCGGGTGGGCGTGAGTGTGGGTATTGGGTGAGGTTGTATGGGCGTGGGTATTGGGTGAGATTGTATGGGCGTGGGTGCGGGTATTGGGTGAGGTTGTATGGGCGTGGGTATTGGGTGAGATTGTATGGGCGTGAGTGTGGGGGTTGGGTGAGGTTGTTTGGGCGTGGGTGCGGGTATTGGGTGGGGTTGTATGGGCATGGGATAGGTGGATGGGGTTGTATGGGCGTGGGATAGGTGGATGGGGTTGTATGGACGTGGGAAAGATGTGTGGGGTTGTACGGGCGTGGGTTTGGGTGTGTTTGTGAAGTTGGGTTGTAGGAAAGTTATTGCGGGCGTCAGTTAGGGTTGTATGGGGCATGGGTGTGGGGTGAGTGTGTGTGTGGAGTTGTATGGGGGCGTGGGTGTGGGGGTGTGGGTGGTGGGGGGTAAGTGAGAAGTTCCGAAATCGACCGCGAGAGAGCGTGGTGTTGCTGTTGTTTGCGCGGGCGGAAAAAAACAACGAAAAATGCTTGCTCTCTTTCTTTGCATTGTGGTCCATATTTTCCTCCTAAAAAGATCGGATTGCAGAGATAGAATTGGTAGTAAATAAGAATAAACGTCCACAAATTAGAAGACAGGCATGGGAAGTAAGAAGGAAGCAACAAATATGTGTTGACCACGTGCACTGGCAGCCCGGGCGCGTCTCCCTACCCGACCTGGGCCGACCTTAGCTGCTGTTGCCTCCGGACCAGCACTGATTTTCCCAATTTTCAAGTCATTCTCTTCCAGCCGATAACAACACATCTTTCTAGTAAGTATATTCAATTATCTTATTCATTTCTCATTGTTCTAGAAGCGATTCTTGCTAGCACAGTAGGCCTACGCTAAGAAATTGAAAATCCTTCACTGGCATCGTCGATAGGCCTGTGTTGATCAGCAGGATGGAGGGCTATCGGTGTTGCCATATGGTTGGTCACGAGGCCTCATGTCACTCAAAGAGGAAAGGGGGGGAGGGGGGTGGTGGAACACTGAGAGTCTGGCAGCTTAGCAGAAAATAAAAACTTTTGTTCTACGGATAAGAAAACATGTACACACCTGGCGATACGACTGTGTATCATTTACACGCACTCTCGTAAATCTACACAAGCACATCACAACCGAGGCCCGAAAGCAGTAAATTTACTTGCAAAAACTACAACAACAACAACAACAACAACAACAACAACAACAACATCATCAACAACTCGAAGGAACTAGACCTGCATCCCTACTCTCCCAAAACGCACGGACGCAATCGCAAAACGCAAAGGAAACACGCACAAACAACTTTCCTCCGCAAACACATACCGATTTATTTCCGCCCAAGCAGTTCCTCAGCATCCATTAACTAAAATTCCAGCGGAAATCTGCGCCCAGATTTGCCTCTGAGCTCTGACAAATGACGAAAATATGAATCGATGGCAGACGGCAGGAAGTACACGAACCTCAATATGTCAACAGCTGGATCTAACGCTGACCGCCACAGCCGCATCTGTCCACCTTCCCTGCCACCCCCCCCCCTGCCTTTCCCATTCCCCTGCCAACAGTGCGAGGTCCTTCTCATCTCTCGCTCTGTTGAAGCATCTCTGTCTCTTTCGTTTACCTTGATCAGAATTGTTGTTTTTTGAAGTTATTATTTGGGTATTCCT
>NC_091582.1:19864108-19869108 GCF_042767895.1 Penaeus vannamei | reverse complement strand
GAAGAGGAGAAGGATGGAAGACGGTAGGAGAGAATAATGAGTAAAGAAGGGGAGAATAGTAGATGATATGTGAGCCCACGAGAGAGAGCCCCGTGCCCCGAGTGTCGAGGGCGGAGCGCTGGCGAGCGAGACACGTCGTCTGTCTGCCGTCTGCCGCTCCGTGTCTGTCTGTCGCTGTTTGGCGAGACGGAGTGTGGGGAGCAGGAAAAGGAGGAAGAGGAGGAGAAAGAAGAGGAAGAGGAGGAGGATCAGAAGGAAGAAGAGGAAGAGGAGGAGAAAGAAGAGGAAGAGGAGTGTGAGGAGCAAGAAAAGGAGGAAGAGGAGGAGAACGAAGAGGAGGAGGAGGGGGAAGAAAAGGAAAAGGAGGTGGAGGAGGAGAAAGAAGAGGAAGAGGAAGAGGAGGAAGAAGAAAAGGAAGAGGAGGAGAAAGACGACGAGGGAGAAGAAAAGGAAGAGGAGGGGGAAGAAAAGGAAGAGGAGGAGGAAGATCAGAAGGAAGAAGAGGAAGAGGAAAAGGAGGAAGAGGAGGAGAAAGAAGAGGAAGAGGAGGGGGAAGAAGAGGAAGAGGAGGAAGAAGAGGAAGAGGAAGAGGAGGAGAAAGAAGAAAAGGAGGGAGAAAAGGAAGAGGAAGAGAAAGAAGAGGAGGAGTAGGAGAAAGAAAAGAAGGAAGAAGAGGAGGAGGAGGAAGAAGAAGAAGAGGAAGAGGAAGAAAAGGAAGAGGAGGAGAAAGATCAGAAGGAAGAAGAGGAAGAGGAGGAAGAAGAAGAAGAGGAGGAGAAAGAAGAGGAGGAGGAAGGGAAAGAAAAGGAAGAGGAGAAAGATCAGAAGGAAGAAGACGAAAAAGAGGAAGAAAGAGGAAAAGGAGGAGGAGGAAGAGGAAGAGGAAGAGAAAGAAAAGGAAGAGGAGAAAGATCAGAAGGAAGAAGACGAAAAAGAGGAAGAAAAGGAAGAGGAGGAGAAAGAAGAGGAAGAGGAAGAAAAGGAAGAGGAGTCCTTTTATGCAGATATTCCTTGCGAGGGCGTATGCTTGCTTCGCCGCAGAAGTGTCAAAGGGGAAAGTAGAGTGAAGACCTGCGTCTGCTGAAGGGGGAACCATCCGGCATTTGACAATGAAAATGATAATTATAATAATAATAATGATAATGATAATAATGATAAAGATGATAATAATGATGATGAAAATATAGTGATAATGATGATGATAATGAAGATGTTAATAATTACAATAACAACCATAACATTAATGATAATGATGATGATAATAATGATAATAACAATAATAATAATGATAATAGTAATAATAATAATAACAATGATAATAATAATAGCATTAATAATGCCACCACCACCGGTAACAACAACAATGATAAAAAATAACATTAATGATAATAATGATAATAATGATTATAATGATAATGATAATGATAACAATAATAAAAATAATCATGTTAATAATAAAAATAATCATGTTAATAATAAAGATGATGATGATAATGATGATGATAATGATAATAAAGATAATAGTAATAATAATAATGATAATGATAATAACAATTATAGTTGTTGTATCACTAGTAGTAATAGCAATATTTGTAATGAAAGTTCTTAATATTGATAATAAGAATGATCGTAGTAATAATAGCAGTAATAACAACAATAAAAGTCATACAGATAAAATCAAGAACAATAACAATAACGATAACAAAGATGAAAATACGAATAAAAGTCTACTACATAATTCAAAAGGCTGAGGTTTACAAAAAAAAAAAAAAAAAAAAAAAAAAAAAAAAAAAAAAAAAAAAAAAAACTTTCTTACTGAACAAATAAATACTTTAGACTTTTATTTCAAGTGATGACGTTTCACATTGCTGACACGAAATCAGCCTGAGATAATATGTTTTTTTTTTTCTGGCAATGTCCACAGATTCTGATTAGCTTAGATAAGAACATACCGTTGCTACTTCACATTAAGCCTAAAAGGGGCAGATTAAGCGAACATATTTGGGAAAAAAAAAGAAAATGACATATTTTATCGTCAGATTAAATTAATGAAAAATGTATGTATTTACATGTTTTTTTTCTTTTTTTTTTTGGGGGGGGGGGAAGGGCTCTTTGAAACGAATATAGAAAATTACATACTTTATCGTTAAATTAAATCAGGAAGATAAATATATATTTAAATTTTTTAGGGTGGGGTGGGGTGGTAGGGGCGGAAAGGGGTTTTCTATGATATAAACTTATTTTCATTATGATTTTCTTATGGAATGTATATCTCTATTCTTTCGGTATCTTTATTTGACTTCATATCGGCATTGAACCGTCAGGACTTATTATTAATCCTAGTTACGGTGCCATAAAAAATGATAAAGGACATTTCACGCAAGGAAGAATAAAAAAATTCTTATGCTTATAAAAAAAAATGTGGCATGAAACTGTTTTGTGAGTATTGTAAAGGGAGATACAGATGTTGTATAAACTGAAATATATCATGCTTTATTAGTGTCACTATTACTGGACACTATGCGATAGTAACAGAACATATCATGATTACAGAACACCATTATAATAACATTACAAGAACACCAGTACAAGAATATTACAAGAACACCATTACAAGAACAATGTAAAAACACCATTACAAGAACAATGTAAGAACACCATTACAAGAATATTACAAGAACACCATTACAAGAATATTACAAGAACACCATTACAAGAATATTACAAGAACACCATTACAAGAATATTACAAGAACACCATTACAAGAATATTACAAGAACACCATTACAAGAATATCACAAGATCAACATTACAAGAACAATGTAAGAACACCATTACAAGAATATTACAAGAACACCATTACAAGAATATTACAAGAACACCATTACAAGAATATTACAAGAACACCATTACAAGAATATTACAAGAACACCATTACAAGAATATCACAAGAACAACATTACAAGAACAATGTAAGAACACCATTACAAGAATATTACAAGAACAACATTACAAGAACAATGTAAGAACACCATTACAAGAATATTACAAGAACACCATTACAAGAATATTACAAGAACAACATTACAAGAACAATGTAAGAACACCATTGCAAGAATATTACAAGAACACCATTACAAGAATATCACAAGAACAACATTACAAGAACAATGTAAGAACACCATTACAAGAATATTACAAGAACACCATTACAAGAATATTACAAGAACACCATTACAAGAATATTACAAGAACACCATTACAAGAATATTACAAGAACACCATTACAAGAATATCACAAGAACAACATTACAAGAACAATGTAAGAACACCATTACAAGAATATTACAAGAACACCATTACAAGAATATTACAAGAACACCATTACAAGAATATTACAAGAACACCATTACAAGAACAATGTAAGAACACCATTACAAGAACAATATAAGAACACCATTACAAGAACAATGTAAGAACTATAACAGAAATTTATATCACCATTACAAGAACGCTGCATCACAATTACCGAACACATGTCCCAGTCACAACGCACCGTACCACGGTAACAAAAATACAATATCAATACAATGTCACTATAACACAGAGCACCATATCATTATCCCAAAACACTATATCAATATTACGAAAAAACTCCAGAAATGACGAAGATATCAATAAAATAAATAAACCTCACATTCCTCTACGAAATATAGTGATCACCAAAGCATCTATAGTGACTGTGACGAAGGTGATGGTGAGGAGGGAACGAGAGGGCGAGTGTGATTCAAATTCGATAACGGGCAACGTATGGTGAAAGATAACACCCTTGGGGCCCCCTTCATCACTATCAACACGTACATATGGCATAGAAGAAGAAGAAGAAGAAGAAGAAGAAGAAGAAGAAGAAGAAGAAAAAGAAAAAGAAAAAGAAAAAAAAAAAGAAAAAAAAGAAGAAGAAGAAGAAGAAGAAGAAGAAGAAAAAGAAGAAGAAGAATATATATATATATATATATATATATATATATATATATATATATATATATATATATATATATATATATATATATATATATATATAAGGCGATTTTTTTAGTTCTAGGATAACCTTGGTGTAAATGGATGGGTGGGGGGGCAGGGAGGGGGGTGGAGGAAAAAATGTGTGATGAGTCGTTAGATGATGAGGTTTGAGATGGTGATGAAGTTGGTCGTTCAATGATAGTGATGATGATGATGATGATGATGACTCCGACGACTATCAAGTCATCGTTGGTAATGAATATAAATACGCCAATACTAACAATATAAAAAACATTAGGGGTATTAATAAGAATGATAATGAAATAAACTGATGTCTAATCAGTTAATAAAATGACAACAAAGATAACAGGAATAATGTCAATGATAATAACAACAATAGTCATACGAATGACAATTACAATAACATCAGTTGTAGCAATAACAACAATAGCATCGGTAATAATAATAAAGGTAGTAGTATCATGTTTAGCAATAATACTAATTGTAGTAATAACACTATTCATAATAATAATGATAGTAATAATAAAGACAGCAACAACGACAATGATAATTATAGGACAAGTAGTAGTAGTAGTAATAACCACGAAAAATAACAGAAATAAAAGTTCAGAAAATTACAGTACCAGTTATTTTACAAACGTCACCGTATCTATTCCAAAAATGGCTTGGGAATACAGAAATGGTGGGGTTTCATTAGGATACTGAAACACATAAGTATATTCTCTTTTATTAGGCAGAAGTAAGTGACTGAGAACCGACTTGAGACGAATATTCAAAACAAAGGGATATGACTTGTATATTACGATGTCTTATTAGCATCTTGAAAGTGTCCGAAATGATAATTATGGTGATGATGGTGAGGATAATGATAGCCACTTAATCAAAAGTTATAACCCCATCAATAGAAACAACATGACAATAAAACTTACAACATTAACAATAATGTTGATCCGGATAA
>NC_091582.1:19854108-19859108 GCF_042767895.1 Penaeus vannamei | reverse complement strand
ATGGCTCACCTCAACGTATTCAGAATAATGAAAGAAAATGGACATACGCCCAGCCCGCCTTCCTTCCACCTCCAAGCACCGACGGACACGCGAACAAAGGGGTGTCAGCATCTCTCCTTGTCCTCGTGAGAAGCTCCCCCTTTTTAAAATCCAAGTCCGTGGCGAGGATTTCGTTCGGGAAGGGCTAGGTCAGTAGCAACTCGAGGAGGTGTCATGGCGGCTGTGTTGATGATTGTTCAGTGAAGATATAACCCTTAAAATCGTTATTTTTCATCCTTTTTGAAAATTTGAAGAGACGAAAATGATCGACCATATTCACAAAGCATCCGTAACTTTTGTGACGTCATCAAAATAAACCCCGTGCGCATGTTTCCAAGAATAGAATCAGACGCCATGACACCTCCTCGAGTAGCTAGTGATCTAGCCTTTCCCGATTTCGTTCTCCGAAAGAGAAAGAGGCGAGAGGCAGCCGGGAGCGTTTCAACCGTCAGCTGTTGCGGGGCTGACGAGGCGACTTCAACACGCTGTGACTTCAACACACTTCGGCTTCGGAGGGCCTGCTGGTGGAATGTCGTTCTCCGGGTTTGTTTATGCTCGGCTTTTATCTCCGGATCGGACGAGAGCCTGCTGGACGAGGCCCCGGGCGAGGCGGCCGGATGCAGGGAGCTTTCCCTTCGGTCTTCCTCGCAGTGGGTGCTTGGGAACAGCCTCGCCGGTGACATGTGCCCTTCTAGGAGGACTGCGCGGCCCCGTCAGCGTCGCTCGGTCATCCTACCACACCCTTTTCGTCCCCCTCCTCGCCGTCGAGTGTCCCGCTCACCCTCGGCATATGATTTCGTGTCGGGGTGTTCCACAACGGTGATCTTTTCATACCCCCGCGTTTCCTCAGAGTTCTTGACCTTTCCGCAGACTTCATTTCGCGGCGTCTGCGGGGGTGACCTCACCTAACACCAATTACCGGAGTGCCGTGACCTTTCTCTTGACTGACGTAATGCGCCTCCCAGCAACCTCTAGACCCCCCCTACCCCCTTTACCCCTCCCTATCCCCATACCCACCCCACCTCTTGACCTGCCCCATTGCATTACCCGGTCGCGGCCTGGCGTCTCTCCCCAGGGATGACTTCGTTTGACCTAGTTGACCTCACCCGCGCGTGCCAAGTTCATCTACACTTGGTCGTAGCCTTAACATTGTCTGGAATCGTGTGAGTTCATCTCGTCTTCAGTATTGAAACGATTTTTTTTGCCTGTGGAGCGTGACTCGTTTATGCATATGTCTGTCGAGAGGTAGGTGGGAGAGGGAGGGGAGGAGGAGGAGGAGGAGGAGGAGGAGGAGGAGGAGGAGGAGGAGGAGGAGGAGGAGGAGGAGGAGGAGGAGGAGGAGGAGGAGGAGGAGGGGGGGGGGAAGAAGGAGGAGGAGGGGGGGGGTGAAGGGGGAAAGAGGAGGAAGAAGAGGAGGAGGAGGGGGGAAAAGGAGGAGGGGAAAAAGGAGGAGGGAAAGAAGGAGGGGAGGAAGAGAAGGAGGAAGAGGAAGGATAGGAGGAGGAGAGTAGGAGTAGGAGTAAGGGGAGGAGGAGAAATAGGGGAAGAGGAAGAAGATGATGAGGAGGAGGACGAAAAGAAGAAGAAAATGAAGAAGTTGAATAAGAATAACAGTAAGGAAAAGAAGATGAAGGAGGAAGAACAAGAGCAGGAGTAATGGTAGGAATACGAACAAAAGGGGGAGGAGGAGGAGGGAGAAGAGGGGGGGGATAGAGTACGAATAAGAACAGACGGAGGAGGAGGGGGAGGAGGAGGAGAAGGATTCGTCGGCGGCGGACTCGAGGCACTTCCGGTGTGGACAGCATCCCTTCCCCGCCCGCGCCTCAGTTCCCCGCCCGCGTCTCCCTTCCCCCGCCCGCGTCCCCCTTCCCCGCCCGCGCCCCTCTTTCCCCGTCTGGGCTGTCCTGGAAGGGCGTTCGGATCGGATGCTGGTTTCGTATCACGTGCACATAGGGAGAAACATACATGTACTCACAGAAATGCAGGCACATACACATGCATACACACGCAAACAAACACGCGCGCGTACACTCACACACACACATAAACACACACACACATACACACACACACACACGAGAGCCTGCCCAGTTTTGCTGCAAATTCGGGTGTTCTTGTAAATGGAAATGTTGCAAGTTTTTATTGTCAAACTGCAGGTCCCGCCTGAGGCGTGGCCAGGTGGGCTGTTGCTTTACTGAGCATCGTGGCTTTTCACAAAGTTTCGTAGGTTGTACGGGCGTGTGTCGCGGGCGTCGATGGGCGTCGGTTGAGCGATGGGCGGGAGAGCAGGGCCGCCCTCACGCTCTCCTTCTGCTTCCTTTCGCAGGAGTGCGGATCCCCCCCCGCCCCACGCCGCAGGAGCCCCAGGACGCGCTCCCGCCGGCGCGAGATAAATCACTGGTCGCAGCTGGAAGGTGCTCTGGTTTTCCACAATTATGGGACGAGCGGCCTTAACGTGGGGTGATCCAAGATAGATACACACGCTCCCAACCAGTTATAAATTACCCGACGCCGAGGCTCCCCCGCTCCCGGCTCGGCCCTTCCAGCCTTCCTCCGGCCGCGCCACGCTACAAGCACCCTCGCCCTCGCCCTTTCCACCACGAGCCTCTCCCTCTCTCTCTCCTCGGTGCTTGGTGGAGGTTTATCACTATTTCGTCTTCCCCTTTTTATGAGTGCTTTTCCTCCTTTTCTTCTTTTCGGGTTTAGGTTCTGTTTGTCTCGTTATCTTAGGTTGTTTTATCTGTTTCGTCACGTGTTTGGAAGGTATAGGAAGGTCTTATTCTTATCCCTCTTCTTCCTTTTTTTGATTGTTTTTCTCCTCTTCTTCCTCTCGGATTTAGGTTCTCTTCGTCTCTTTATTCTTAGCTTGTTGTATCCATTCCATCGCGTGGCAGAGAGGTCTCGGAAGGTCTCGGAAGATCTCGGAAGGTCTCGGAAGATCTCGGAAGGTCTCGGAAGATCTCGGAAGGTCTCGGAAGGTCTCGGAAAGTCTCGGAAGGTCTCGGAAGATCTCGGAAGGTCTCGTAAGGTCTCGGAAGATCTCGGAAGGTCTCGGAAGATCTCGGAAGGTCTCGGAAGATCTCGGAAGGTCTCGGAAGGTCTCGGAAAGTCTCGGAAGGTCTCGGAAGGTCTCGGAAGGTCTCGGAAGATCTCGGAAAGTCTCGGAAGATCTCGGAAGGTCTCGGAAGATCTCGGAAGGTCTCGGAAGGTCTCGGAAAGTCTCGGAAGGTCTCGGAAGGTCTCGGAAGGTCTCGGAAGATCTCGGAAGGTCTCGGAAGATCTCGGAAGGTCTCGGAAGGTCTCGGAAGATCTCGGAAGGTCTCGGAAGATCTCGGAAGGTCTCGGAAGGTCTCGGAAAGTCTCGGAAGGTCTCGGAAGGTCTCGGAAGATCTCGGAAGGTCTCGGAAGATCTCGGAAGGTCTCGGAAGATCTCGGAAGGTCTCGGAAGGTCTCGGAAGATCTCGGAAGGTCTCGGAAGGTCTCGGAAGGTCTCGGTTTGGGGTCGAAGAGGAGAAGCCACGTGATGACGTATTATTATTCCCCGTAACGAGGCATGAATGAGTCGCATTTGTTGTCGAGTTACGTAATGGCGTTGCTATGTTTCCCCGGCTGCTGGATCCGGTGGCGCTGCTCGCTTATGGTGATGTGGCAACCGACCTTGTCATCGGTTTAGAGTCTGCGGCGGTTGGTTCTTTGTCTGTCGGGGGAAAGATGGTGTTTTCCCCGACAATGAGATGCTTTGTGATTTTCTTTTAATTAGTTTTTTTACGATAATAAGATAGTTTATGATTTTCTTTGGATTTTTTTTCTCGACAATATGTTTTATAATTTTCTTTAATGTTTTTACGACAATAAGATGCTTTATAATTTTCTTTAGATTTTTTTTACGACAATAAGATGCTTTATGATTTTCTTTAGATTTGTTTTACTTTATGGACGAGAGACTAATCCGAGCCAAGTAACAAAGGAGTAAACTGAGACACATTGCATCATCACTGCCTGCAACAAAAGAGCATCGGATGGAATCAACAAGGCAACATGCACGGCCACGGGACAACAATGCTCCCCGCAGAACACGCAATAATTAACATGCAGGCTTGGGACATATAAATCAACGCAGCTTGACTCGTAAGAAAAAAACAAAAAACAAAAACAAAAAAAAGAAACAAATGCAATGAAAAGGTCATATGACAAAGACTAAGACAAGACATCACGGAACTGTCAGTCGCTACTTGTACGAGACACCGCAACTTCGCCCAAGATGAATGACAAAGCAACAAAGCAACAACGCTACAACACCAACAATAAAACAAGCAAACAACCGAACGAGGCTACCTGGCAACAATTCAAAAACAAAACAACTCCAGCTAAAAAAAAAGAAAGATCAATTTAATTCAGTAAAGTAAATGAATTGTGCTAATTGCACCGAAAGCACAGGGCACCGCAGATAAGGAACGTCATTTCTAAGCCCCGAGTAACGCCAATGGAGAGTTAGGTAACGAATAAACGTAACCAAAAGAGACAAGGGTAAAACCAGGTAACACGGGTCAGTAACGAGGTATACGTGGCAGCAGGTAGACGGGGAAGGGGAGGGAGGGTAGGGGAGGGAGGAAAGGAGAGGGGGAGGAAGGAGAGGGGGGAGGAGGAGGAGGAGGAGCGAGAGCGAGAGTGGCAGAGATAAAAAGTAAGAAGAAAAAAAAGGGAAATAGAGAGAGAGAGAGAGAGAGAGAGAGAGAGAGAGAGAGAGAGAGAGAGAGAGAGAGAGAGAGAGAGAGAGAGAGAGAAAGAAAGAAAGAAAGAAAGAGAGAGAGAGAGAGAGAGAGAGAGAGAGAGAGAGAGAGAGAGAGAGAGAGAGAGAGAGAGAGAGAGAGAGAGAGAGAGAGAGAGAGAGAGGAGGGTAAAACAAGGGAGGCAGGGTATGTGCAGTGTGTAGGGGGAGAAGGTGAGAGGGAGAGGGGGAG
>NC_091582.1:19835043-19850043 GCF_042767895.1 Penaeus vannamei | reverse complement strand
AGAAGAAGAAGGAAGAAGAAACAAAAAGAAGAAGAAGAAACAAGAAGAAGAAGAAACAAAAAGAAGAAAAAACAAGAAGCGAGGGTAATGGGAGCTAAAAAAGGAGAATGAGGAAGAGGGGGAAATAGGAGGTAAATGGAGGATGACGAAGAAGACGAACTAGAGGAAAAAAGAAGGAGGAAGAGGAGGAAGGAGAAGGAGAAGAAGGAAGAGGAGGAAGGAGAAGGAGAAGGAGGAAGAGGAGGAAGGAGAATGAGGATGAGGAAGAGGAGGAAGGAGAAGGAGAAGGAGGAAGGGGAGGAAGGAGAAGGAGGAAGAGGAGGAAGGAGAGTAAGAGGGGGAGAGAAGGAGTATGACGAATAGGAGGAGGAAACGCAGTAATCAGAAATAAGTAATTTCTTCACTAACAAAGAACCAAACTACAAACCACTGGCAAAACAGAAACAAAAACAAATCCCCCCGCAAACAAACAAAGAACCCCCCCACCCCCACCCACCGATCCGAACATAATGAAAGCGAGAACTTATGCAAAGACACCCAGCGCCAAGAATAAGAAAGAAAAAGAAAAAAAAAGAAAAAAAAAATCTTGGTACCGCCTCAGGCCAAGCTACCAGTGTTGATTCTGGTACCGCTGGTTGAAATCCTCTCACTCCTATATCCACCCCTTCCTTTTTGCGTGTGTGCGTGTGTGTGTGTGTGTGTGTGCGTGTGTGTGTGTGTGTGTGTGTGTGTGTGTGTGTGTGTGTGTGTGTGTGTGTGTGTGTGTGTGTGTGTGTGTGTGTGTGTGTGTGCGTGTCTTGGGTCCTAGGGTGGTAGTACTACTGTTGCTACTGTTTTTAAGACTACTGCACTACGCTACTGCTATTATGATTACTATTACTACTGCTGCTACTACAATTACTACTATTATGATTACTACTACTATTACTTCTGTTACTACACTACTACTCTTATGATTACTACTACTACTACTACTTCTGCTACTACACTACTACTATTTTGATTACTACTACTTCTACTACTGAACTACTGCTATTATTACTACTACTGCTGCTACTGTTTCGACGAAAACTACACTACACTACTACTATTATAATTTCTACCACTGCTATTGTTTCTACGACTACTACGCTACACTACTATAATTACGACTACTGCTACTGCTGTTTCTTAACTAATACTGATAGAATTATAATTACAACAACAACTACTACTCCTGCTCCTGCTATTATTGCCGTTACTAGTACTATTATAACTATGAAACTAGTACTACTAGTATTACTACTACTACTACTTTTTTTTATAACATCTGATCCTTCATATAAAGCCATGTCTGTTACTGAGACTGGATCTGCTATTGCAAGAACATCTACCTATATTACTACTATTTCTAAAATTTCAAATGTTAATGTTACTTCTATCGCTATCGCTGCTATAATTACTATGATGCTACTATTATTGCTATCGAGATATTCATAACAAGGTTTTGACTATTAGTGTCAGATGCTACCAGTAATATATCTACTGCCACCGCATATATATATATATATATATATATATATATATATATATATATATATATATATATATATATGTATATATGTATACATATATATATATATATATATATATATATATATATAATGTATATATATATATATATATATATATATATATATATATATATATATATATATATATAGTGAGAGAGAGAGAGAGAGAGAGAGAGAGAGAGAGAGAGAGAGAGAGAGAGAGAGGGAGAGAGAGAGAGAGAGAGAGAGAGAGAGAGAGAGAGAGAGAGAGAGAGAGAGAGAGAGAGAGAGAGAGAGAGAGAGATATAGATATATATATGTATGCATATCTGGGCGCGCGTGAGTGAGTGTGTGTGTGTGTGTGTGTGTGTGTGTGTGTGTGTGTGTGTGTGTGTGTGTGTGTGTGTGTGTGTGTGTGTGTGTGTGTTTGTGTGTGTATGGTGTGTGTAAGCTCGTCATCTGCTTCTACAACTTGCTAAGGTTTTCATTACTAATAAATAAGGACGAAAATAAGAACTTTAACAGAAAGAATATACAAATGCAAATAAAAAATACGTTTTAGTCCTTAAACCTGAACAAAATCTATAAAAAAACAGCAAAAAACAAACCACAGCAAACTTTTCTATTCAAACCCGCTTCAAAATCACGGCAACGCTGCCTTTCCTCTCGTCCCAAATTATACTCTTTGCTTAACGACCACGGACGACCACCTGCAGCTCGTCCTCATCACGACCTGCTTCTAGTTCTCTCACGTGAAGATTAACGCCAAAATACCTGAACGATTTTGTTGAATTTCGGTTTTTCTTTTCTCTTCTCGGACGTTTTATTTCCTCTTCGGCTGTTTAGAATGGATTCAGTTTGCCGCGATCGTCGTAGGATGTCTAGAATGGATTCAGTTTGCCGCGGTCACTGTCGGCTGTCTAGAATGAATTCAGTTTGCCACGATCGTTTTGGGGTGTCTAGAATGGATTCAGTTTGCCGCGAATGTCTTTAGCTGTCTAAAATGGATTCAATTTGCCGCGATCGTCATCAGTTGTATAGAATGGATTCACTTTGCCGCGATCGTCGTCGGCTGTCTAGTGTGGATCCACTTTGCCTCGTGTTTTCTCCCAGCACACGCGTCTGCTCGGATCCTTACATGCAGAAAAGCACGTAAGACATCCCAACCCACCCACACCCCGCAAAAAACGAATACAAAATACCCGCCCCCGCCCAGAAATCACAAGCCCATCCACCTCAACAACAAACTCCATTTCGCAACCCTCACACCCGCCCGCGCCACGAGGCACAACCGCGCCAATACAACCGCTCGACCGCCTGAAGTAAATGACAAACAGAATCCTCCCGACCTGCTCCGCCATCAGCCGCCCTTCCTCCCTTCCGCCACCCACGCCTCTTGGCCTCTAACCTCCCGTCGCTGCCACGCCTTCGCCTCCATTACATTTCTTAACCAACTGCATTTAAAAGTCCAACCTTGATGCGGGCGGGAGATAGACACGCGCGAATGGTCACTGGAGAGCTACTTTAAACTTTGACACTTGAGGTGATATGTATGTTTTTTTCCTTTTCATTTATCATGATTTTTTTGACGTGATCTGTTTTATTTTTCTTTTCGGCTATTGTTTTTTATTCCTTGGTCTGTTTTTTTTTTCCCTTTTCTTCTATTGATTTTTTTCCTTTATCTGTTTTCCCCCTTTTTACTATTGATTTTTTCCTGTGATCTGTTTTTATTTCTTTTCATCTATTGATTTTTTTTCCTTGATCTGTATTTTTTCCTTTTATCTATTGATCTGTGTTTTGTTTCCATTTAATCTATTCTGATTTTTTTCCTTAATCTATGACTTACCGTTTTTATTATTTATTATCTCGGATTATTTGTCATTTCTCGAACAAAAGGAAACGTATTACAAAACGAAAAATAAAATTCAAAGAACATTTCTTCAACTGTCTTTCTCGTTCTCCTTCCCTTGTTCATTTTCGTTCTCCTTCGCTTGCTAATTTCATGTTCTTTCCTCCGCCGGGAGTTTAACCTGATGGCGATTGCTTCATCTTACCCGAGTTATAATTTCATTTCTGTTTTCCTTGTTACATAGTTAGTTAGTTACTGGGTTTAAATTGATTCCTCGAGGCTATTTGAGAAAAGAAAGAGTGTCGCCATAAATTTTATATTCTTATTAAGGCCAGTTTCACGATGAACTTTGAATAGGGATACGAGCCTAGATTGAAGTAGAGATACGAGCCTAAATTGAAATAAAGATATAAACAAATTGAAATAAAGATACGAGCCTAAATTGAAATAAAGATACGTGCCTAGATTGAAATAGAGATACGAGCCTAAATTGAAATAAAGATATAAACAAATTGAAATAAAGATACGAGCCTAAATTGAAATAAAGATACGTGCCTAGATTGAAATAGAGATACGAGCCTAAATTGAAATAAAGATATAAGCCTAAACTGAAATAGAGATACGAGCCTAAATTGAAATAAAGATATAAACAAATTGAAATAAAGATACAAACCTAAATTGAAATAAAGATACGAGTCTAAATTGAAATGGAGATACGAGCCTATATTGAAATAAAGATACGAGTCTAAATTGAAATGGAGATACGAGCCTATATTGAAATAAAGATATAAACTTCAATTGAAATAAAGATACAAACTTAAATTGAAATAAAAATACAAACTTAAATTGAAATAAAGATACAAACTTAAATTGAAATAAAGATACAAACCTAAATTGAAATAAAGATATAAGCCTAAATTGAAATAAAGATACAAACCTAAATTGAAATAAAGATATAAGCCTAAATTGAAATAAAGTTACAAACCTAAATTGAAATAAAGTTACAAACCTAAATTGAAATAAAGATACGAGCCTAAATTGAAATAAAGATTTAAGCCTAAATTGAAATAAAGTTACAAACCTAAATTGAAATAAAGATACGAGCCTAAATTGAAATGAATATACAAACCTAAATTGAAAATATTGATTTCGAATCTTGTTAGAACATAAAGGCACAGATTTTATTTCTTTCTTCAAATTAAAGTAACAGTTTTTATAAGAGAATTTCCCATACACCCAACGTGCACCAAGTGGCCATTATTTAATTTTTATTATTCTTCATTTTATTTATTTATTTTTATTAAAGGAACATATAGAAAAATCCCATACATCCATTTACCAAGTGGCCATCATTTTCTTTATAATTCTTCATTTTATTTTTTTTAAATTAAAGGAACAGATAAAAAATTCCATACACCCAACATGCACCAAGTGGCCATTATTTTTAAAATTATACTTCATTTTATTTATTTATTTTTATTAAAGGAACATATAAAAAAATCCCATACACCCATGCACCAAGTGGCCATCATTTTTTTTTATAATTCTTCATTTTATTTTCTTAAATTAAAGGAACAGATAAAAAATTCCATACACCCAACATGCACCAAGTGGCCATTACTTTTTATTGTTTTATTTATTTATTTATTGTTATTAAATGAACAGATAAAAAATCCCATGCACCCAACATGCCCCAAGTGGCCATTTTATCTTATTTTATTATTTTTAAAAATTAATCCCATACACCCAACATGCACCGTGACCATTATTCTTTATTCTTATTTATTTATTAAGAAAAGATAAATGAACATAAAAAAATCCCATACACCCAACACGCCCCAAGTGGCCGTTATTTTTTTTTTTTTTATAATTCTTTATTTTATTTATTTTTTTTTATTTTAATTTATAATTATTATTTTTTTTTTATTAAAGGAACATAAAAAAAATCCCATACACCCATGTACCGTTGCCATTATTTTTATAATTCCTTATTTATTTTTTATTTTATTAAATGAACATATAAAAAAATTCCCATACACCCAACACGCCCCAAGTGGCCATCTCCAACAACACGTCCCTCTGGCCCTTCTTCCCCTGAGCCGTTCCCACCCTCAGGCCGCGGCACCTGATCTCCAAGACCTGAATGGCGAGGTTATCAGCCAATTCGCTCCACCAACTTCTTGCACCTGATTGCTTGGGGTTGTCTCCTCTTTTTTTTGCTTTGCTTGGCTTTTGCTTGCACTAAAGCATGTCTCGAACTTTTTTTGCTTGGCTTTTGCTTGCACTAAAGCATGTCTCGAACTTTTTTTGCTTGGCTTTTGCTTGCACTAAAGCATGTCTCGAACTTTTTTTGCTTGGCTTTTGCTTGCACTAAAGCATGTCTCGAACTTTTTTTTTGCTTGGCTTTTGCTTGCACTAAAGCATGTCTCGAACTTTTTTTGCTTGGCTTTTGCTTGCACTAAAGCATGTCTCGAACTTTTTTTTGCTTGGCTTTTGCTTGCACTAAAGCATAAACTCGAACTTTTTTTTTTGCTTGGTTTTTGCTTGCACTAAAGCATGTCTCGAACTTTTTGCTTGGCTTTTGCTTGCACTAAAGCATGTCTCGAACTTTTTTTTTGCTTGGCTTTTGCTTGCACTAAAGCATGTCTCGAACTTTTTTTGCTTGGCTTTTGCTTGCACTAAAGCATGTCTCGAACTTTTTTTGCTTGGCTTTTGCTTGCATTAAAGCATGTCTCGAACTTTTTTTGCTTGGCTTTTGCTTGCACTAAAGCATGTCTCGAACTTTTTTTGCTTGGCTTTTGCTTGCACTAAAGCATGTCTCGAACTTTTTTTTTGCTTGGCTTTTGCTTGCACTAAAGCATGTCTCGAACTTTTTTTGCTTGGCTTTTGCTTGCACTAAAGCATGACTCCTCTTTTTGCTTGGCTTTTGCTTGCACTAAAGCATGACTCCTCTTTTTGCTTGGCTTTTGCTTGCACTAAAGCATGTCCCGAACTTTTTGCTTGGCTTTTGCTTGCACTAAAGCATGTCTCGAACTTTTTGCTTGGCTTTTGCTTGCACTAAAGCATGTCTCGAACTTTTTTTGCTTGGCTTTTGCTTGCACTAAAGCATGTCCCGAACTTTTTGCTTGGCTTTTGCTTGCACTAAAGCATGTCTCGAACTTTTTGCTTGGCTTTTGCTTGCACTAAAGCATGTCTCGAACTTTTTTTGCTTGGCTTTTGCTTGCACTAAAGCATGTCTCGAACTTTTTTTGCTTGGCTTTTGCTTGCACTAAAGCATGTCTCGAACTTTTTGCTTGGCTTTTGCTTGAACTAAAGCATGTCTCGAACTTTTTGCTTCGCTTTTGCTTGCACTAAAGCATGTCTCGAACTTTTTGCTTCGCTTTTGCTTGCACTAAAGCATGTCTCGAACTTTTTGCTTGGCTTTTGCTTGAACTAAAGCATGTCTCGAACTTTTTGCTTGGCTTTTGCTTGCACTAAAGCATGTCTCGAACTTTTTGCTTGGCTTTTGCTTGCACTAAAGCATGTCTCGAACTTTTTGCTTGGCTTTTGCTTGCACTAAAGCATGTCTCGAACTTTTTGCTTGGCTTTTGCTTGCACTAAAGCATGTCTCGAACTTTTTGCTTGGCCTTTGCTTGCACTAAAGCATGTCTCGAACTTTTTGCTTGGCTTTTGCTTGCATTAAAGCATGTCTCGAACTTTTTTTGCTTGGCTTTTGCTTGCACTAAAGCATGTCTCGAACTTTTTTTGCTTGGCTTTTGCTTGCACTAAAGCATGTCTCGAACTTTTTTTGCTTGGCTTTTGCTTGCATTAAAGCATGTCTCGAACTTTTTTTGCTTGGCTTTTGCTTGCACTAAAGCATGTCTTGAACTTTTTTTGCTTGGCTTTTGCTTGCATTAAAGCATGTCTCGAACTTTTTTTGCTTGGCTTTTGCTTGCACTAAAGCATGTCTCGAACTTTTTTTTTGCTTGGCTTTTGCTTGCACTAAAGCATGTCTCGAACTTTTTTTGCTTGGCTTTTGCTTGCATTAAAGCATGTCTCGAACTTTTTTTGCTTGGCTTTTGCTTGCACTAAAGCATGTCTCGAACTTTTTTTTTGCTTGGCTTTTGCTTGCACTAAAGCATGTCTCGAACTTTTTTTGCTTGGCTTTTGCTTGCACTAAAGCATGTCTCGAACTTTTTTTGCTTGGCTTTTGCTTGCACTAAAGCATGTCTCGAACTTTTTTTTGCTTCGCTTTTGCTTGCACTAAAGCATGTCTCGAACTTTTTTTTTGCTTGGCTTTTGCTTGCACTAAAGCATGTCTCGAACTTTTTGCTTGGCTTTTGCTTGCACTAAAGCATGTCTCGAACTTTTTGCTTGGCTTTTGCTTGCACTAAAGCATGTCTCGAACTTTTTGCTTGGCTCTTGCTTGCACTAAAGCATGTCTCGAACTTTTTGCTTCGCTTTTGCTTGCACTAAAGCATGTCTCCTTTCTTTGTTTTTTTTTGCTTGGCTTTTGCTTGCACTAAAGCATGTCTCGAACTTTTTTTGCTTGGCTTTTGCTTGCACTAAAGCATGTCTCGAACTTTTTGCTTGGCTTTTGCTTGCACTAAAGCATGTCTCGAACTTTTTTTTTGCTTGGCTTTTGCTTGCACTAAAGCATGTCTCGAACTTTTTTTTTGCTTGGCTTTTGCTTGCACTAAAGCATGTCTCGAACTTTTTTTGCTTGGCTTTTGCTTGCACTAAAGCATGTCTCGAACTTTTTTTGCTTGGCTTTTGCTTGCACTAAAGCATGTCTCGAACTTTTTGCTTGGCTTTTGCTTGAACTAAAGCATGTCTCGAACTTTTTGCTTCGCTTTTGCTTGCACTAAAGCATGTCTCGAACTTTTTGCTTCGCTTTTGCTTGCACTAAAGCATGTCTCGAACTTTTTGCTTGGCTTTTGCTTGCACTAAAGCATGTCTCGAACTTTTTGCTTGGCTTTTGCTTGCACTAAAGCATGTCTCGAACTTTTTGCTTGGCTTTTGCTTGCACTAAAGCATGTCTCGAACTTTTTGCTTGGCTTTTGCTTGCACTAAAGCATGTCTCGAACTTTTTGCTTGGCTTTTGCTTGCACTAAAGCATGTCTCGAACTTTTTGCTTGGCTTTTGCTTGCACTAAAGCATGTCTCGAACTTTTTTTGCTTGGCCTTTGCTTGCACTAAAGCATGTCTCGAACTTTTTTTGCTTGGCTTTTGCTTGCACTAAAGCATGTCTCGAACTTTTTTTGCTTGGCTTTTGCTTGCACTAAAGCATGTCTCGAACTTTTTTTGCTTGGCTTTTGCTTGCACTAAAGCATGTCTCGAACTTTTTGCTTGGCTTTTGCTTGCACTAAAGCATGTCTCGAACTTTTTGCTTGGCTTTTGCTTGCACTAAAGCATGTCTCGAACTTTTTGCTTGGCTTTTGCTTGCACTAAAGCATGTCTCGAACTTTTTGCTTGGCTTTTGCTTGCACTAAAGCATGTCTCGAACTTTTTGCTTGGCTTTTGCTTGCACTAAAGCATGTCTCGAACTTTTTGCTTGGCTTTTGCTTGCACTAAAGCATGTCTCGAACTTTTTGCTTGGCTTTTGCTTGCACTAAAGCATGTCTCGAACTTTTTGCTTGGCTTTTGCATGCACTAAAGCATGTCTCGAACTTTTTGCTTGGCTTTTGCTTGCACTAAAGCATGTCTCGAACTTTTTGCTTGGCTTTTGCTTGCACTAAAGCATGTCTCGAACTTTTTGCTTGGCTTTTGCTTGCACTAAAGCATGTCTCGAACTTTTTCTCGTTTGTTTTGGTGGGGCGATCGGCTTGGCACTCTCGGATAACGTATGAGTTTACGAGGATTCACCTGCGAGGTTTATTTATCTATTTTAATTATCAAATCTACTAATGTACTTTAGATTTTATCATATATTTATCAAAATGTTTTGTATTGATGTGCGTATTTAATATATCTATTAATATATTTTGTATTCATGTGCGTATCATATATATTTATCAAGATATTTTGTACTGCTCTGCCTATTTTACATATCTATCAAGATATTTTCAATTGCTCTGCCTATTTTACATATCTATCAAGATATTTTCTATTGCTCTGCCTATTTTTTATATTTATCAAGATATTTTCTATTACTCTACCTATTTTACATATTTATCAAGATATTTTCTATTGCTCAGCCTATTTCGTATATTCATCAAGATATTTTCTATTGCTGTGCCTATTTTACATATCTATCAAGATATTTCGTATTGCTCTGCCTATTTTACATATCAAGATATTTTCTATTGCTCTGCCTATTTTACATATCCATCAAGATACATCATACTACTGTGCGCATATTTTTTCCTTCCTCCGTCGAATGAGGCTCGAAGGCACCCAACGCAGACAAAGAAGGCATAATAGGCTGTCCCAGGGATCCCATTCACGCCGCTGTGGACAAACATCAGCAGAGGGCGCGCGTCCCCTTGGCGAGCTGGCTCCTTGGCTTCGGGCGGTGTGTGTCGTCGGGTCCTGGGGTTCGAGGTCAAGTCGCGATGCCAGGGACACGGCGGCGGCGGCGGCGATGGCGGCGGCGGCGATGGCGGCGGCGGTGGCGGGTTCCTGCTGCTTTTTTTCCCCGATCCTCTCTTTCGTTCTACGTCGGTGTGACATTTTTTCTTCGTTCTGCTTTTTTTTTTTTTTTTTTTGTTAGATTTTTTTTTTCTCTTCAACTTTTTCGTTTTTTTTTCTAATCCTTTGTTTTGATTTTTCGATCTACTTTTTCGTTCCATTCTTCTTCATTTCTTTGTTCCATTCCTTTCCACTTCTTTGTTCCACTCCTCTCCACTTTTTCCCACTTCCTTGTTCCATTCTTCTCCACTTCTCTGTTCCACTCCTCTCCACTTCTTTGTTCCACTCCCCTCCACTTCTTCGTTCCACTCTCCACTTCTTTGTCCCACTCCTCTCCACTTCCTTGTCCCACTCCTCTCCACTTCCTCGTCCCACTCCTCTCCACTTCTTCGTTCCACTCCTCTCCACTTCCTCGTTCCACTCCTCTCCACTTCCTTGTCCCACTCCTCTCCACTTCCTCGTCCCACTCCTCTCCACTTCTTCGTTCCACTCCCCTCCACTTCTTCGTTCCACTCCTCTCCACTTCCTCGTTCCACTCCTTCCATACGACTTTACGATTAGTAATACCTTCGGTTCTCATTTTTTGTTCTATTCCTTCCTTCGTTCCTCGTCTTCCTTCCACTCCCTTCAATTTTTTGTTCTACTCCTTCCTTCCTTCCTCTTCTTCCTTCCACTCCCTTCAATTTTTTGTTCTACTCCTTTCTTCCTTCCACTCCCTTCAGCGTCGTAGGATTTGCAGGAACCAAGAGGATCTACTCCGCGGTTTGGAGTGTTTGAACTCCTCTCCAGCGGCACTTTGTGGGCGGGGACGAGAGGGGAGGGTATGCTTGCGGTGGGCATATCTTTCCGTTAGGGGGTGGGTGAGGTGGGGGTGAGGTGGGGGTGGAAGGGAGGGAAGGAGGGAGGGAAGGGTGTGAAGGGTGGGGGTGAGGTGGGGGATGGGGGTGGAAGGGAGAGAGGGAAGGGTGGTGGTGGAAGGGAGGGAGGGAGGCTGAGGGAGGGAGGGAAGGAAGGGAGAGAGGGAGGGAAGAAGGGAAGAGTGGTGGTGGAAGGGAGGGAAGGAGGGAGGGAAGGGTGGTGGTGGAAGGGAGAGAGGGAGGGAGAGAGGAAAAGGTGGTGGTTCCACAGAAAGGAGAGAGGGAGGGAGGGAATGGTGGTGGTGGAAGGGAAGGAGGGAGGGAAGGGAAGGATGGTGGTGGAAGGGAGGGAGAGAGGGAGAGAGGAAAAGGTGGTGGTTCCACAGAAGGGAGAGAGGGAGGGGTGGAAGGGTGGTGGTAGAAGTGAGAGAGGGAAGAAGGGAAGGATGGTGGTGGAAGGGAGGGAGGGAGGGAAGAGTGGTGGTGGCAGGAAGAGAGGGAGTGAGGGAGGGAAGGATGGTGGTAGAAGGGAGATAGGGAGGAAGGGAAGGAAGGGAAGGAGGGACAGGGAGGTTGTGGGTAGGAGATCTCTGACCCATTCCGTATCCCAGGGCGAAATGACCTGAAATGACCTGAAATGACCTCCCAAAGACCCCCGCGGAAATGAAACGTAAGGCCGTTTTTTTTTCAAATACGGGCGTGCAACTCTGGCGCAATTAGACATCTGTGGCGGGCGGGCGAGTGGGCGTGCGGGCGTGCGGGCGAGCGAGCGAAAAATTTCCCCCCCTCGGCAACAGCTTTTGCAGAGAGAGGTCACTTGCATCTTCGTCCTACCCCCCCTCTCTCCCCTCCCCCCCCTTCCCCCCTCCCTCCCTCGCCGTTGCAGTCTCCGCTTTTTGGTTTAAACTAGAAGACTCCGCCCCCCCCTCCACCCCCTCTTCCGCACCATTTCTCAGCGCGAAAGATAAGCTCGGAGATTCGAGTCGAGGGAGGGAGTGAGGGAGGGGAGGGAGTGAGGGGGGGAGGGTGGTGAGTGAGGGGGGGAGAGGGAACGGGAGGGTGGTGAGGGAGGGAGGGAGTGAGGGTGGAAGAGCGGGAGGGTGGTGAGGGAGGTAGGGAGAGGTTAGCATGGTGGTGAGGGAAGGAGGGGGGGTAGGATGATGGTGAAGGAGGAAGTGGGGGGGGGTGGAAGGGAGGGAGTGGTGGAAGAAAGGAGGTAGTAGAAGGGAGGGAAGGGAGGGCAGTGGTGAAGGAGGGAAGAAGGGAGTTGGAGAAGGGAGGGGAGGAAAGGAGTTGGGGGAAGGGAGGGAGGAAAAAAGGAAGGGAGGGAGGGACTGGACAGGGAGAGGGAGGGAGGAAGTGAGGTGGGAGGGAAAATAGAGAGAGGGAGAGAGTGGGAGGGAGGTGAGGGGGGAGAGAGAGTTGACAAAGAGGGATAAAAAGTAAGAAGATAGGGAAGGAGTGAGGGAGAAAGGAGGGAGAGAGAGAGAACGAAGGGTGGGGCAAGGAAGCAGGGAGGGAGGGAGGGAGTGGGGGAAACGAGTTAGGGAGAAAGGGAGCAAGTAGAAGAGAGAGGAAGGAGAGAGGGAGTAAAGATGAGGATTGTGGGAGGATGGGAGGGAGTAAAAGAGAAAGGAGGGAGGGAAGGAAGGAGAACAGAAGGTTAAGAAGAACTAGGAGGGAAGAGAGGAAAAGAGGAAGAGAAGAGAAAATGGAGGGAGAGATGATGGGTTAAGGGAGTGAGGGGAATAGGGAGAAAGGGGTCTTGCAACCACATTTTGCAGACAGCAAAGGGAATGGGGTGGGAAGAACCTCAGAGGAGAGTCCAAGGCTGTGAACTCAGGCCCAAGAAGACCTGAATTAAGGCAAAATACGGATTTCTTCCTCCTTTGCTAAATACGTTTTCCAATTTGATATATTCTTTATTTTTCCAGTTTTCTTTCTTTCTCCCACTTTCGTGTTTTATTTGATATTTTCTCTTTTTTTCTTCTCTTTTCCCTCTTTCTTCCATTAACGTTTTTCCATTTTCTTTTGTTTCCCAATTTTCTTCCATCTTTTATTTTATCTTATTTTTATATGCTATTTATTTGTCTTATTTTATTCTTAAGTACTGACCTTACCTTTTTTTGCGAAAGACACCGTCCATTTCAACATCTTTCATTCCTCCCTCTTCTCCCTTCTTTCTAAAAAACAAAATGGAACCTTATGCCAATGAGCCACTTTCCCTTCTTCGCCTTACGTCTTTTGGTCATCCGGCATTCTGCTTTGTCATTTTTATCCTCTCTCTCTTTCTCTCTTTCGCGTTTTCTCTCGTGCATTCTAGACTTGCTGCTCACCCGACTTTCTGGATCCTGCCCGCCATTTTCTCTCACCTGTTGGATGACTCTTCGGAGTTTCGAACCTTCCCGCCTTGTCTCGCTCTTCGGAGTTTCGAACCTTCCCGCCTTGTCTCACTCTTCGGTGCTTCGAATCTTCCCGCCCTGTCTCGTTGGTTTGCTCGGATGACTCTTCGGAGCTTCGAACCCTCCCGCCCTGGTTTGCTTGTTCGCACACAAGACCATTAACAACAACAATAACAGTAACAGGCAAACTAGATCGTCAATAACAACAACAAAACAACAGGTAACAATGACAAGAAAACAACAGTAGCAATACTATGAACAGATAACATCAAACAACAACATCACAACAGCAACAACAACATCAGCAGTGACGACCTCAACTAAAATACCCGGTTCTAATTAAGATAAAAGAAGCAGGATTTTTACATAAATTCTATGAGCCTCACTTGCTTTTTATTTTTCTTCTTCTTTATCTCTCTTTTTTCTAGCATGTTCATAAACTTTCAGTGGATCAGTTATCCTTATATATAACTCCCAACCTGTTTCTTCATTTCTGTCATTTTTAAAATTAGAATCTATGCACCTGTCAACAGTAATGATCATTTATAATTATCACGTACCACTTAGCCTACCTTACCTACCTTAACCCCTTCCTAATATGGTTGGTGGTATTGCCATGTTACTCCATCAGCTGCAGTACTAATAATTACAGTACTATTAATAGAAATGGTAATGGTAATGACTATAATGATAACCTAAGTTCCAAAATGATAATAACACTGATATGATTAATGATGGGAACAGTATTATGGGTAATGATAAAGAAATGCTAATGATAATGATATAGTTATGATGATAATCGTGGTAATGCCAGTGATGATGATGATAATGGCAATGATAATGATAATGACAAGGATCATGATCATTTCAATAATGGTAATGATGCTAATGATGAAAGTGATGATAACAATTATGAATGATAGTGATAGTGATAGTAATGATAAAGATTATGATAACAAATAATGATAAAAGTAGTAGTAGTAACAATAATAACAATGATAACAAAAACAACAATAATAAAAATAAAAATTATAATGATGATAGTAATAGTAAAGATGATGATAACAACAACAACAATGAAAATGATGATAATAATTATGGTAGTAGCAGCAGTAATAGTAGTAATAATAATAACAATAATGATGATAATAATACCAATAATAATGATGATAATAATGATAATAATCATAATAATGATGATGATAATAATTGTAATAATAATAATAATAAACAATAATAATAATAAAAATTATTATTATTATTATTATTAGTATAATCATAATGATACTACTACTACTAATGATGATGATGATAATACGGGCAACAAAGATACGAACAACAACAATAACAAGAATAAGAACATGAATATAGACGACTAGACAAACCTTTGTATAAGAAAAAAGTGTAAGATGCCAAGCACTTTAACTTTCTTGAAACACACATAAAATTGTTCGAAGATAAGCCTCCAAACAGAAATGTTTTATTGGATTGATTTACCTAAAGATTATCAACCACATCAACAAGAACAACAGCAACAAAAATAAAACATCACAATTACAAATGCAAAAACAATTGTTCTTTCTCCATTATAACTCCTTCACATTTCAGACTAATAATTATGAACAACAATTTTTCGATCTCCGTGTTACCTTTTGATATATATATATATATATATATATATATATATATATATATATATATATATATATATATATATATATATATATATATATAAATTACCTATTGCTATTG
>NC_091582.1:19817543-19825043 GCF_042767895.1 Penaeus vannamei | reverse complement strand
CCCTCTCTCTCTCTCCTCCCCCTCTCCCTATCTCCTTCTCGCTCTCCCTCCTCCCCCCCGACCTCTCTCCCTCTCTCTCTCTCTCTCCTCCCCCTCTCCCTATCTCCTTCTCGCTCTCCCTCTCCCTCCCCCGACCTCTCTCCCTCTCTCTCTCTCCTTCCCCCCTCTCCCTATCTCCTTCTCCCTCTCCCTCTCCTTCCCCCCGACCTCTCTCTCCCTCTCTCTCTCTCTCCTCCCCCTCTCCTTATCTCCTTCTCTCGCTCTCCCTCTCCCTCCCCGACCTCTCTCCCTCTCTCTCTCCTCCCCCTCTCCCTATCTTCTTCTCGCTCTCCCTCCCTCTCCCTCCCCCGACCCTCTCTTTCCGTTCGGTTCCAGTCCCTCCTCCTCCTCCTACCCCCTCCATTCTCCCTCGTATCCCCCCTCCCCCCATCTCTTAGCCTCTCGGGTAAGACGGGGAGTCTTAAGAAACATCCCCCCCCGCCCCTCACACTCTTCCCCTCCCCTCCCCTCCCCTAGTCTTCCTCCTCTCTCCCCGTCACCCCCGCCTCTCCCCTCCCCCCATCCCTTCTCCTTACCCTCCTCTCGTCACCTCCCCTCTCCCCTCTCCCTCCCTTCTCCTTACCCTCCTCTCGTCCTCCCCCTCTACCCGCCCTCCCCTCTCCTCTCACTCTCCTCTCGTCCTCCCCCTCTACCCGCCCTCCCCTCTCCTCTCACTCTCCTCTCCTCCCTCTCTCCCCTCTCCTCCCCTTCCTCCCTCTCTCACTCTCCCCCCCTTCCTCCCTCTCCTCACCCACACCTCCGCGCGTGGATCGTCTTATGGAATACCAAAACAAAAGAAAGACGTAGGGGGAACATCCGAGAACCAGGGAGGGAAATACAGTCTAGGGGAAAAACCAGGGGAAAATTTGCTCCCTAAAAGTGGTCCTTACGAAAATGAAGAGTATTCATTCCACACACATACGCACACACATATATTTCTGGTCCTTACGAAAATGGGGAGTATTCGTTCCACACACATACGCACACACATACGCACACACAAACGCACACACATATATTTCTGGTCCTTACGAAAATGGGGGGTATTCGTTCCACACACATACGCACACGCATACGCACACACAAACGCACACACATATATTTCTGGTCCTTACGAAAATGGGGGGTATTCGTTCCACACACATACGCACACACATACGCACACACAAACGCACACACATATATTTCTGGTCCTTACGAAAATGGGGGGTATTCGTTCCACACACATACGCACACGCATACGCACACACATACGCACACACATATATTTCTGGTCCTTACGAAAATAGGGAGTATTTATTCCACACATATACGCACACACATACGCACACACAAACGCACACGCATATATTTCTGGTCCTTACGAAAATGGGGAGTATTTCTTCCACACACATACGCACACACATACGCACACACAAACGCACACACATATATTTCAGGTCCTTACGAAAATGGGGAGTATTTCTTCCACACACATACGCACACACATACGCACACACAAACGCACACACATATATTTCAGGTCCTTACGAAAATGGGGAGTATTTCTTCCACACACATACGCACACACAAACGCACACACATATATTTCTGGTCCTTACGAAAATGGGGAGTATTTATTCCACACACATACGCACACACACACGCACACACAAACGCACACACATATATTTCTGGTCCTTACGAAAATGGGGAGTATTTCTTCCACACACATACGCACACACATACGCACACACATACGCACACACAAACGCACACACATACGCACACACATATATTTCTGGTCCTTACGAAAATGGGGAGTATTCGTTCCACACACATACGCACACACATACGCACACACAAACGCACACACATATATTTCTGGTCCTTACGAAAATGGGGAGTATTTCTTCCACACACATACGCACACACATACGCACACACATATATTTCTGGTCCTTACGAAAATGGGGAGTATTTCTTCCACACACACACGCACACACATACGCACACACATACGCACACACAAACGCACACACATATATTTCTGGTCCTTACGAAAATGGGGAGTATTTATTCCACACACATACGCACACACATTCGCACACACATACGCACACACGTATATTTCTCTCCACCCCCACGCCCCAAATTCTCCAATGGGAGTTCCTAATACCTCTGTCCTATTTCCTATTCTATTCCTTATACATCATACCTTTACCCTTATCCTTACCTCATATCCCTGTCCCCTCTCTCCTAACCTCATATCCCTGTCCCCTATCTCCTAACCTCATACCACATACCCGGTAACCCAATTCTCCACTCTGTACCCCATACCCCAATCCCCTACACCATCACTTTACCCCATACCCGAACTTCTACCCCATACCCCATATCTCAACTTCTATCCTCTACCCCATACCCCATTTGTTCTATGCCCTACCCCATAGCCCAAACCCCGTTTCTCCTACCCCCAACCCCTCTCCTAACACCTACCCCCTACCCCATTTCTCCTACCACCCCCTATCCCATACCCCATTTATCCTCCCTCATACCACATACCCCAACTTCTATTCCCTACCCCATTTCTCCTATCCCATACCCATTTCTTCTCCCCCATACCCCATACCCCACTTCTCCTATCCCATACTCCCTACTTCCATACCCCCTACCCATACCCCAACCCCCCACTCCTACCCCCAACCCCCCACTCCTACCCCCTACCCCCAACCCCATACCCCACTCCTACCCCCTACTCCCCATACCCCACTCCTACTCCATACCCCAACCCATACCCCATACTCCACTTCTCCTACCCCCATACCCCCTACCCCCTACCCCAACCCCCATACCCATACCCCCTACCCCCAACCCCATACCCTACCCCTACCCCCTACTCCCCATACCCCACTCCTACTCCATACCCATACTCCACTTCTCCTACCCCATACCCCCTACCCCCTACCCCAACCCCCATACCCATACCCCCTACCCCCTACCCCATACCCTACCCCCTACCCCCAACCCCATACCCTACCCCCTACCCCCAACCCCATACCCTACCCCTACCCCCTACTCCCCATACCCCACTCCTACTCCATACCCCAACCCATACCCCATACTCCACTTCTCCTACCCCCCTACACCATACCCATTTCTCCTACCCCATACCCCCTCGCCCCCTACCCCCATACCCCCTCCACCCCTCCCCTACCCACCCACCACCGAACCCACCAGGGGTATCGGGCGGGGGCGGGGGGGGCGGGGGGGCCGGGGCCGGGGCGTTCGGGAGGAGGGGCCCCCATCATTCGTTCGTTCGTTAACGCCGCGGAATAAAAACGGGCGACCCGGCTGAGCGGCTCCGAAGCTCCGAAGGGGATTCCGCAAAAAGTCGCTCGCTCGCCCGGACACTCGAGCCATCGCGAGGGGGCTGTCTTCGCGTCCTCCCGGCGAGCGAGGGAGGGAGCGAGCGAGGGAGGGAGGGAGGGTGATAGAGCGGGGGTGATAGAGTGGGGGGGGACGGATGGATGGAAGGGGATGGGGAGGATTGGGGGAGGGATGGGGGAGGGATGGGTGGGAGGGGGGTAGGAGGGTGTGGTGGGGGTGATGGGGGGGTGGGATGGGGGGTGATGGGAGGCGAGGGATGATGGGAGGGGAGGATAGGATGGGGAGGATGGATGGGAGGGTGATGGAGGGGGTGATGGGGAGGATGGGGTGAAAGGGTGGGGGGGGGGTTGAAAGGATGGGCGGGGAATAGGATGGGGAGGATTGGAGGGGTGAAAGGGTGAGGATGATGGATAAGGATGGGGGAGGGGGTGATGGGAGGGGAGGATTGGATGAGGATGGGGAGGATGGGAGGATGGATAGGGATGGGAGTGTGAAAGGCTGGGGACGATTGGATAAGGATGAGGGGGGGTTGAAAGGATGGGCGGGCGAATGGGAGGATGGGGAGGATGGATGAGAATGGGGGGTGAAAGGATGGGCGGGAGAATGAGAGGATGGGGAGAATGGATAAGGATGAGGGTTGAGATGGATGGACGTGTGAAAAAACGGGAGGACGGGTGATAGAGCTTACGTGTGAAAAGATGGAAAAAGGACGAGTGGATGGGTGGACGGGAAGACGAGTGGATGGGTGGATAGGTGAATAGGTAGACGAGCGAACGGATGGACGTGTGAAAGGATAGGAAGACGAATGAAAGACAGGAGGACGGGCGTGGGAAAGAACAGAATGACGGGATGTCGAAGGGACGTGTAAATGGATAGGAGGACGGGGTGGACGCATGGAAAGACGAGAGGACGAGTGAACAAGAGGAAGAGGGACGTGTGAAAGGATAGGACGACGAATGAAAGACAGGAGGACGGGCGTGGAAAAGAACAGAATGACGGGAGGTCGAAGGGACGTGTAAAAAGGATAGGAGGACTGGGTGGACGCATGGAAAGACAGGAGGACAAGTGAACAGGAGGACGAAGGGACGTGTAAAAGGATAGGAGGACGGGGTGGACGCATGGAAAGACAGGAGGACGTGAGTGCGTGTGAAAGGACGAAAGGGAAGCGTGGACGTGTAAAAGGATAGGAGGACGGGGTGGACGCATGGAAAGGCAGGAGGACGGGCAGGAGTGTGAAGGGATGGAGGAGTTAATGAGGACGGGTGGGTCTGGGAAGAGGACGGGCTGTTAGGAGGATGGTCGGACGTGTGAAAGGATGGGAGGACGGACGTAGAAACGGACGGGATAGAAGATTAGAAGGACGGGATAGATAACTGGAGGAAGAACGGATAGAGGGCGGACGGGCGAACGTGTGAAGGGATAGGAGGACGAACAACGAACGGAGGAACAAGGGGCTAGGAAAACGAACGAATAGGAGACTAAGAGAACGCGTGAAGGGAAGAGATGAAGAACAACAAACAAACGAACAAGGGACCAGGAGAACGAACGAATAAGAGGCTAAGAGAACGTGTGGAAGGAATGAATGAAGAACAACGAACGGACGAACAAGAGGCTAAGAGAACGGACGAACAAGAGGCTAAGAGAACGAACGTACGAACGGCAAACAGAACGACCAGTCCAAGGCGTTCCCAACCTAGGGGCCATGGGACCTCAGTGGGGCCACGGGAGACATTCTGGAGGGCCCATGGAGCACACCGAAAAATTTGAACGTCGAATCAAAGTAAAGTCTATCTCAACTGCAAGACCTACATACATCTCTTGGCAGTCACTGAAGATGGATATTATCATATATCAGTCGGGGGCCACAGAAGGAAATAAAGAGAGAAAGAAAGAGATAGATAGATAGAGAGAGATATAGATAGATAAATAGATAGATAGATAGATAGAGAGAGAGATGGGGGTGGGAGAGAGAGAGGACATATCTATATCTATCTATCTATCTATCTATCTATCTATATATATATATACATACATATATATATATATATATATATATATATATATATATATATATATATATATATATATATATATATAGAGAGAGAGAGAGAGAGAGAGAGAGAGAGAGAGAGAGAGAGAGAGAGAGACAGACAGACAGAGAGAGAGAAAGAAAGAGAGAGAGACAGAGCGAGAGAAAGAAAGAAAGAAAGAGAGAGCGGTAGGAAGAGAGAGAAAGAGATAGAGAGAGAGCGAGAGAGCGAGAGAGAGAGAGAGAGAGAGAGAGAGAGAGAGAGAGAGAGAGAGAGAGAGAGAGAGAAAGAGAAAGAGAGAGAGAGAGAGAGAGAGAGAGAGAGAGAGAGAGAGAGAGAGAGAGAGAGAGAGAGAGAGAGAGAGAGAGAGAGAGAGAGAGAGAGGGAGGAGGGAAGAGACAGAGAGAGGAGACATAGATAGATAGATAGATAGATAAATAGATAGATAGACAGGCAGATAGATAGATAGAGAGAGAGAGACAGAGAGAAAGAGAGAGGGGGTGGGAAGAGACAGAGAGAGGAGACATAGATAGATAGATAGATGTATAGATAGATAGACAGGCAGATAGATGGATAGATAGAGAGAGAGACAGAGAGAAAGAGAGAGGGGGGAGGGAAGAGAGAGAGAGAGAGAGAGTCAGATAGATAGATAAATAAATAGATAGATAGACAGGCAGATAGATAGATAGAGAGAGAGAGACGGAGAGAAAGAGAGAGGGGGAGGGAGAGAGAGAGAGAGGAGAGATTAGACAGATAGATAAATAGATAGATAGACAGGCAGATAGATAGATAGATAGAGAGAGAGAGAGAGAAGAGAGGAGGGGAGAGAGAGAGAGAGAGGAGAGATTAGACAGATAGATAAATAGATAGATAGACAGGCAGATAGATAGATAGAGAGAGAGAGACGGAGAGAAAGAGAGAGGGGGGAGGGAAGAGAGAGAGAAAGAGGAGAGATTAGATAGATAGATAAATAGATAGATAGACAGTCAGATAGATAGAGATAGAGAGAGAGAGAGAGAGAGAGAGAGAGAGAGAGACAGAGAGAAAGAGAGAGGGGGGAGGGAAGAGAGATTGTGAGAAAGAGGAGAGATAGATAAATGGATAGATAGATAAATAGATAAATAGATAGATAAATAGATAGATAAATAGATAGATAAATAGATAGATAAATTGATAGATAAATAGATAGATAAATAGATAGATAAATAGATAGATAAATAGATAGATAAATAGATAGATAAATAGATAGATAAATAGATAGATAAATAGATAGATAAATAGATAGATAACTAGATAGATAACTAGATAGATAACTAGATAGATAAATAGATAGATAAATAGATAGATAAATTAATAGATAAATAGATAGATAAATAGATAGATAAATAGATAGATAAATAGATAGATAACTAGATAGATAACTAGATAGATAACTAGATAGATAAATAGATAGATAGATAAATAGACAGATAATGCGAACGAAGGAACGAGGCGACGGGAACGACCAACGGACTGGATATTGGCGGAGGTCGAGATCTTCCCGCCTTGTGGGTCGCCTCTCGTGTGGGTAGCTCGACCTCCCACTTCGACCTCCCTGCTGCTCTCTGCTTTTCCTCCTGCTGTCACTGCTGCGGGTCATTGGTACCTCGACCTTCTCTCCCTCTTTCTGATTTTCTTTGGTTTGTACTTTTGTTGTTTTTGTTTTCTTTCTTGTTTATCCGGGTCCTTGTCTTGTTTACTGCTTCTGCTTTTGTTGTTATTTTCTTCTCTTCCTGTTTTTGTTTATCTGTTGTTGCTGTCTCTTATTTCTTGTGCTTTCTTCTTTTTATCGTCTTCTCTGCTGTTCATCTTCCTGTTCTTATTCTTTATCTTACTTGCTATCTTTATCGCACTCTTTATTCTTCCTCTTTCTGCTGTTGTTACTTCCCCCTCTTCCCCCTCCTGTTTCCTGTTTCTCCTGTTCTCCTGATATTTACTTTACTTTCTACGGTTTCTTCCACTTTTGGTTCTCCTCTCTTCTCTCCTTCTTCCTAATTTTTGTTGTTTTTGTTTCTTTGGATTT
>NC_091582.1:19790043-19795043 GCF_042767895.1 Penaeus vannamei | reverse complement strand
GGGGAGGGAAGAGGTGGGAGGGATGGGAAGGAGGAGAGGGATGAGGAGGGAGGGATAGGGGGAGGAGAGGGAGGCGGATAGGAAGGAGAGAGAGGAGGTTGGGGAGGGGGGTAAAGGGGTGTTGAAGGAGTGGAGGAGACAGGCAGAGAGAGCAGTGGGAGGGGGGTGGAGCAGGGATATGGGAGAAAAGCAGGTTGGGGATGTGGAAGAGGAGGGGGAGGAAGGAAAAGAGGAAATAAAATAGATGAACGAAGCATAACGAAAGGGAGATAAAAGGAGAGAGAGATAAATCGAAGGATGAGATAAGGATGAAGAAGAAAAGGAGGAGGAGGAGGAGAAGGAAGCAGAGGGGGGAGGGAGGAAGGGGGGATGTGGGAGACAGCGGGCGATTGGAGAGGAAGTCGGATCGGATCGGGGTGGGGGTAAGGTAGGGTCAGTTAGGGGGGGAGGTGGGGGGAGGGGGGAGAGGGGAGGGTAGGGCGCATGCCATGACGCCCTAGCGACCTAAGCTGCCCCGTCGTGACCCCGTCGGAGATGCGGATAACGAGCGGCCGTCCTTCGCTCGAGTCTCGCGCCGTCCCGCCACCGAGTGAGTGGGAAATCTGCACATTAGAAGCAAAAAAGACATATTGAAATTCCAATGTAGTTTTAGTGACGCCAAACCTGTTCAACATTTTCGTCCGAAAGGTCAAGGAATAAAAACTTGCCGCTGGGTGAGCAAACTGGAGCACCCGGGACTCGCGCCTCTCGGGTCCCGGATGAGACGGGCGAGTTGCCGCTTACGTCCCGGGCGCTGCGCGAGGAGAGAGAAGAAGAGGGGGAAAAAAAGGCTAAAGGAGTGATAATTATTCGGATTCTCCGGGATTTCGTCTCTAATTGCGGGAGGAATAAGGATCGATTTCGTGAGGCAAGGAATTCCTGCAGGAATAATTGCAATATCGGTGGTCCTTCCTGACTAAGCGACGGCGGTTGTGGCCCATGGTGGAGGGCCTCGGAAGGTGCAATGTGCCCTCCCGCCGGCCCGGCCCTCCCGCCGGCCCGGCCCTCCCGCCCCTCCTCTCCCTTTCCTCCCTCTCCTCATCCTCATCTTCCTTCTCCTTCTCCCCCTTCTCTTCTTCTTCTTCTTCCTCCTCCTTTTTCTTCTCCTCCTCGTCCCCCTTCTTCTCTTCTCCTCCTCCCCGCCTCCTCCTCCACCACCACCACCAACACCTCCTCCTCTTCCACCACCACCACCACCACCACCATCACTCCTCCTCCTTTTCCTCCACCCAAACCTCCTCCTTCTCCTCCTCCTCTCCTCCCACCTGCCACCACCTCCACCCCCACCTCCTCCTCCTCCTCCTCCCTCCTCCCTCCTCCTCCTCCTCCTCCTCCGGCACCACGCCCACGACAGAGGAGAGCTCCGGCGGACCTTCCTCAGCGCCGCCCGCCGACCCCGAGGAATGGGCGGAGAAAACAACCCAGTCAGTCGCCGCCGATTCAACTTTCTTTCTCGAAGAGGCTTTTCTTCTTATCATATCTCCGCTCCTGTTCTTTTTTTTTTCTTTCCTACTTCGTCATTCTGTTTCTCTTTCTTCGTCTTCTTCTCTCCTTTTCCGATTCGTTCTTCGTTTTTTTTTTGGGTGTGTATGTGTGTCGTTTTCTTAGATATGTGTGTGTATGTTTTATGAAATTAAATGAAATTCTTGTCTCTGCCTGTCTGTCTTTTCTCTCTCTCTCTCTCTCTTTCATTTTTTTCTTTTCCAGCGAGTCCATCACTTTCGTATTCGACCCAGCATTAGAAGGAGGCACACCCGGTGTTCACCCCCTCCCCCCTCCTTCCCTCTCGCCCTCCCCTCTCCCTCCCCTTCCACTCTCCTCACCTCCTTCCCTCTCGCTACTCTCTCTCTCCCTCTTCTCTCCCACTCCCCTTCCCTCGCTCTCTCCCCCTATCCCTCTCCTTCCATCTCCTTTTCCCTTCCCGCTTGCACACTCCCCCTCCCCCTCCTTCCTCTCATCCTCCCCCTCCTTCCACTCTCCCCTTCCCCTCCTCCCCCTTCTTCCCTTCCCTCCCTCCTCCCTCCCTTCCACTTCCCCCTCCCACTCCCCTTCCACTCTCGTCCTCCCTCTCCCTCCCCTTCCACCCTCCCACTCCCTTCTTCCCTCTCGCCCCCCTCCCCCTCCCCGCCTCCCCCATCCCTCCGCTTCGCCGTCATCGTATGCTAATTAGGAAGGTACAGGTGCTCCCGCCGTAGCGAGAATGATCTTCCAATTTACCTTTTGTGCATCGTGCACCGTTGCGCCGCGCCGTCTCTGGGATCTGCGAGCGTCGGTTGCACACAGAAATAATAGATGGTTGGACACGGGAAGCTTCTGGAATTCCTCGGGGCTCCGGCGCACACACGCACGCACGCACGCACGCTCGCACATGCACTCAAACACGTCCGCAGACACGGGTGTGTGTAGAAAAGGTATGACCGCGCGCGCTGGGTTGTGTATGTGTTTGGGTATATGTACATCCATGCAAGAATACGGTGATAAGGTATGTATACATTCCAGCATATACACGCGCTCAAGCGGACACACACGCACACGCGGGCACACACACACACAGGCACACACACACACACACACACACACTCGCACACACACACACACACACACACACACACACACACACACACACACACACACACACACACACACACACACACACACACACACACACACACACACACACGAACACCCCCCACACACACGAACACCCCCCCCACACACACACGAACACCCCCCCCCCCCACACACCCTACACGAACACCCCTCCCCCACCCCCAACACCAAACACGAACACCCCCCCACACACACACACACAAGAGACACTCATACACACTCCTTCATTCAGAAGCCCGAGCCGTGTGCACCTGAACATGGGTACGAATGAACACAGGGTCGTCACACAATTACTGGGTCTCTCGTTACGTTCGTGTTTATGTTTTCAGCACACCTTGGATATCAGGTACATAGCACCCTTTTATAACACACTCTTCTTTATAACACACTTCCTTATAACACTTTTTATAACACACTCTCTCTTAGAATACCTTTTATAACACACTCTTCCTTAGAACACTTTTTATAACATTATTCCTTAGAATACCTTTTATAACACTCTTTCTCATGATACCTTTTATAACACACTCTCCCTTAGAATACCTTTTATAACACACTTTTCTTTATAACACACTTTTTTGGATTTTTTTTTATGATACACTTCCTTGCAATACCTTTTATAACATACTCTTCTCTATAACACACTCTTTATTAGAGCATCCTATATGACAGACACTTCTTGCACTATCTTTTATAACATACTCTTGTTTATAACCCTTCCTGACAATACCTTTTACAACATACTCTCCTTTATAACACACTCCTCCTTAGAACACCTTTTATAACACTTCTTTATAACAAACCCTTCCTCACAACACCTTTCAAACTCACTACCATTTACAACGCACTTTTTTTCGTAACGCATTCTTTATAACACACATATCTTTATAACACACCATTCTCTGCAACACACTCTTTTTTATAACAATCTTCTTTATAGCATGCGCATTTTTCCCCAACCGTCTTAAACGCCCCAATTTTTCATTAAATTATCTACAGGTATTTTATCCATCGAGACGACCTTTTCCTTTGAAAATACTTACTTTCCATCTCTCGAAAAGCTCGTTCTAGCATTATCTCGAAATTATCTCTCAACAAATTTCTCGGGCGCTCCGTAGAGTGTGTGTAAAACCCGTCTTTAGTATTTTATTTATCATTCTCCCTCATCACCCTCGCTCTGTTTGTGCAACCCTTTCCTCATACTGCGTACCCATCCGCGGCGGTTCCTCGGCGGCGCCCGGAGCACCACCAGGCCATACCCAGACTTCGACGCCTCTCGGTCCTCTCTCTCTCTCTTTCTCTTTTTCTCTGTCTCTCGCTTTCGCTCTCTTTTTCTTTCTTTTCTTTCTCTCTGTCTCGCTTTCGCTCTCTTTTTCTTTTTCTTTCTCTCTCTTTGTCTCTCTCTCTCTCTTTTTACTCTGTCTCTGTCTCTTTCTCTGGCTCTGTCTGCCTGTCTCTCTCTTTTCTCTCTCTCTCTCTCTCTCTCTCTCTCTCTCTCTCTCTCTCTCTCTCTCTCTCTCTCTCTCTCTCTCTCTCTCTCTCTCTCTCTCTCTCTCTCTCTCCATCTCTCTCTTCTCTCTCTCGGTTCCCTTGTAGTCGTAGTGTAAACTCTGTCTGTCTGTTTGTCGTCTGCTTGTTTGTGTTTGTCTTTGTTTAGTTGTCTATGTCTCTTCTATTTGTCGGATTATTTGTTTGTTTATTTTATGATTGTTTTGTTTATTTTTCTTTTTATCTAGCACCCTTGTCTGTTTGTCTGTCTGACTGCCTGCTTGCTTGCGTGCCTGTCTATCTGTCTGTCTGTCTGTCTTCCTGTGTGCTTGCCTGCCTGATTGTCTGTCTCTCTGTCTGCCTTCCTTTCTACCTGTCTGCCTGCCCGTCTGAAAATCTGTCTGTTTCCCATCTACTTGTCTGCCTATCTGTGTGCTTGCCTGCTTGATTGTATGTCTCTCTGTCTTCCTCTGTCTGTTTGCCTGCTTGGCTGTCTGATAACTTGTCTACCTGTCTGTCTGTCTCCCTGGCTGTTTTCCTACTCTTGCCTCTCCCTCCTCACCCCGCCCCCCCCTCTCTCTCTGTCTGTCTTTCTCTCTGTCTGTCTGTCTGTCTCTCTCTTTCTCTCTGTCTGTCTGTCTGTCTGTCTGCTCTGTCTGTCTCTTTCTCTCTCTCTCTCTCTCTCTCTCTCTTCTCTCTCTCCTCTCTCTCTCTCTCTCTCTCTCTCTCTCTCTCTCTCTCTCTCTCTCTCTCTCTCTCTCTCTCTCTCTCTCTCTCTCTCTCTCCCTCTCTCTCTTTCGCTCTCTTTCCCTCTCCCCCACTCCCTGTTTCCCTCCTTCGTTCCCACCTCTCTCATCCTCCTC
>NC_091582.1:19755043-19785043 GCF_042767895.1 Penaeus vannamei | reverse complement strand
TTCTTTTCTTCCCTTCCCTCTCTTTCTCTCTTCCTTCATACTCCTTTTTTCTATACTTTCATCCTTTCCTCTCTTCTTCTTCCCTTCCTCCTACCCACTCTCCCTCCCTTCCTTCCCTCCCTCCACTCCCACTCACCGGCCCTCCATCCCTCCTTCCTTCCCTCCCCCTCCCATCCCCCTCCCTCCCACCTCCACCCTCCTTTCCCTTCTTCCCCGCCCACCCACTTCCTCCTTCCCCCCCACCCACCCTCCCTCCTTTCCACCCACCACACTCCTTCGCTCCTTCCTCCCTCTCCCTTCCCCCTTCCCTCCCGCCCTCCCTCGCTTCCCTCCCCCCCTCCCAACCCACCCGCGCTCGCGCTCCATCCCTCCTTCCTTCCCTCCCACACCCTCCCACCCACCTTCCCTCCCCCCTTCCCCCCTCCCACTCACCCACCTCCTCCCCTTCCCTCCTTCCACCCACCCACGTTCTCCCTTCCACCTCCCACCTTCCCCTCCTCACCCCTTCCCCTTCCTCCGCCGTCCCTCCTTCCCTCCCCACAACAAGGATGAGTAAACTACCCTCATTCTGGACACACAAGCGAGTCGGGTCCTGGGATAGTGAGGGAAATTAAGGACTTTCTCATTTAAAAAAAATTAAATCTCTTTACTAGATAATTTCTTAATCATTTCTTGATCAATTTTCTTAAGGTTGCTGCGTTATTGTTAAGAGGCGGGGAGATAGAGAGATAGATAGATAGATAGATAGATAGAGAGAGAGAGAGAGAGAGAGAGAGAAGAGAGAGAGAGAAAGAGAGAGAGAAAAGAAAGAGAGAGAGAGAGAGAGTAGAGAATCGATAGATAGATTAGGAAGGATATATACTTTGATAGATGAATGGGTATAGAGATAGAGAGATGGATATGGCTAGTGAGTAGGTGGATATATAGATAGATAGATCGAACGACGGAACTGTATATATATCATATATATATGCACACACACACACACACACACACACACACACATATATATATATATATATATATATATATATATATATATATATATATATATATATATATTGAGAGAGAGAGAGAGAGAGAGAGAGAGAGAGACAGACAGAGACAGAGAGATAGAAGTGGAGACAGACAGAGACAGATAGAAAGATAGATAGATAGATAGAGAGAGAGGAAGAACAGAGAGAGAGAGATAGATAGATAGATGAATGATGATAGATAGATAGATAGAGAGAGAGAGAGAGAGAGAGAGAGAGAGAGAGAGATAGAGAGAGAGAGAGAGAGATGGATGGATAGATTGATAGCTAGCTAGCTAGACAGACAGATAGATAGATAGACAGAGAGAGAGAGAGAGAGAGAGAGAGAGAAGAGAGAAAGAGAGAACAAGAGAACAGAGAGAAAGAGAACGACAAAGAAAACGAGAATGAGAACGAAAAAAAAGAGCAAATGAACAACCAAAACAGAGAGAACCAGAAAATAAAGAAAAAAGAACCCCCCCAAAAAAAAAACAAACAAACAAACAAACAAAGAAAAACATAACAAAAACAATAAAAAAACAAACAAAGCAAAGAAGTGTCGAATCAGTAACAAGAGAGAGAGATCACCCGATATCCCGTCACTGATCAGCTGACCAAAGGGAGAAAGAGGAAGCAACATCCACATCCACAACACGACGTATCAGGTTAGCTTCGGCCATGTTAGGTCAAGCTGATTTCCCGACCGCTTTCGTACATGCACATCCGCACATACACATGTACGTACATATGCTTATATGCTGTGCCCATATACGTACATATGCGCATACACATACACGTACATATGCACATACACATACAAGTACATATGCTTATATGCTGTGTCCATATACGTACATATGCACGTACATATACACGTACATATGCTTATATGCTTTGTCCATATACGTACTTATGCACATACACATACACGTACATATGCTTATATGCTGTGCCCATATACGTACATATGCACGTACACATGCACGTACATATGCTTATATGCTGTGTCCATATACGTACATATGCACATACACATACATGTACATATGCTTATATGCTGTGCCCATATACGTACATATGCACATACACATACACGTACATATGCTTATATGCTGTGCCCATATACGTACATATGCACATACACATACACGTACATATGCTTATATGCTGTGCCCATATACGTACATATGCACATACACATACACGTACATATGCTTATATGCTGTGCCCATATACGTACATATGCGTATACACATATACGTACATATGCTTATATGCTGTGCCCATATATGTACATATGCGCATACACATACACGTACATATGCTTATATGCTGTGCCCATATACGTACATATGCGCATACACATACACGTACATATGCTTATATGCTGTGCCCATATACGTACATATGCACATACACATACACGTACATATGCTTATATGCTGTGCCTATATACGTACGTATGCACATACACATACACGTACATATGCACATACACATACGCATACAGATATACACATACTAATGCACGCATACATATAGACATATATGTACGCTCACACGTGCAAATACACATACACATATGCACATACACATATACATACACGTAGGCACACACACAAACACACATACCTGAGATCTTTCTGTCTCATCTTTCACTCGTTAGCAAAAAAAAAAAAAAAAAAAAAAAAGTATTTGGTGAATCTAACTATTAACCTTTTAAATATATATTTTTTGCGTCCTTCTTATTTGCTTTCCAATTATTTTTTTTTATATTCCATCTTCAGTTTTCAATGAATTTTCTCTAAAGATTTCTTGGTTTTATCATTCGCTTCATTTATTTAATTTATAGATTTATCGTTATCGTATTTATCATTATTTTTCTCTTTCAAATTCTCCTTCAGTTTTTCTTTCGTGCTTTATCCATGTGTTTCTCCTTTTATCTTTCTCTTTCTACTGTTTATCGTCTCCTCCTTCTTTTGCGCTCCTTTTCTTCTCTTCTTTTCTTTTCTACTTTCTCTTTCGTCTTTTTCCTTATTTTCCTTCCTTTTCTCTTACTCTTTCTTCTTTTCTTTAAATTGTTAGAAATTCCTTGACTCTTTGGCTTTAATTCGTCTTTTCTGTTGTTGATTCTTCCTTTCTCCCTTCTTCTCCCTTCCATTTTCTCTTCTCCCTCTCTTTCTTTTTTCCCTTGTTTCTTTCTCGTCTTCTATTTTCTTTTCTTTCTTTTTCGCCTTCCGTTTTCCCTTTTTTTCCTTCGTATTCTCCCTTTTCCTTCGCCTTTTCCTTTTTCCTCTTCCTTTCTCCCTTCCCCCTTCCTTTTTCCCTTTCGTCTCTCTTTTCTCCTTATCCTCTCTCCTTTTTCCCTTTCCTCTCTCTTCTTCTTTCTCTTTTCTCCTTTCCTCTTCCCTTTTTCCCCTTTCCTCTCTCTTTTTTCCTTTCGTCTCACCTTTTCCCTTTTCCCCTTTCCTCTTCCTTTCTCCCTTTCCTCTCTCTTTTCTCCTTTTCTCTCCTTCCTTTTCCTTTCTTGTCATGATGCAAGCATGCATAAAGAATTCTTTTTTTCTCATTATTTTTTCTTATGATTCAACTTTCTTTTCATTCTTCCTCTTTTCCTCTTTTCCTTTCCTTTCCTTTCGTTTTCCTTTCTCTTTCTTTTCCCTCTTTTTCCTCCTTTTCCTCCTCTATTTCTCTCGCCTATATTTTCTCCCTCCTCTCTTCCCCTTTCCTACCCTTTACTCGTTACCGTTCCTCTTCCACTTTCTCCTCCTCCCTCCCCCTCTCCCCCTTCGCCCTATCACCCTCTCCTCCCCCTTTTCTTTCCCCTCCCCTCCTCCTCCTCTCTTCTCTCTCCCCCTCCTCTCCTTTCTTCTTTCCCTCCCTATTCCTTTTCCCTCTCCTTCCTCCCTTTACCGTCTTACTTCACTCTCTCCCATCTCCCCTTGCCTGTTTCCTTCCTTCCTCTCCTCCTCCATCTCTCCCTTTACCCTCGTTTCCCCTTTCCTTCTTCCCCCTTTTTCCTTCTCATCCCCTTCCCCTGTCCTCTCCCCTTTCCTCCTTCCTCCTTCCCCCTCCCTCCTCTCCCCTTTTACCCTTTCCCCCTTCCCCCTTCTCCCTTCCCTGTCTCTCCACTCTCCCCTTTCTCCCCTCCTCCATCCTCTTCCCCCCTCCCTTGGTTACCCTCTCTCCCCCTCCCCTTCCTTCTTCTTTTCTCCCCTCTCTCCTTCCCTCTTCCCCCCTTCCACCTTTTCCCCACCTTCCACCTTCCCTCTCCTCCCACCCTCTATCCCCTCTCCCTCCCCCATCCCCTTCCCTCTTTTCCCCCTTCCTCCCCTTCTCCTTCCTCCTCTTCCACCTTCCCCCTCCTCTTTCTCTCCCTTCCCCTCCCCCTTTTCCTTCTTCTTCCCTTTCTCCCCCTTCCACCTTCCCCCTCTCTCTTCTCCCCTCCTCCTCCCCCTCCCCATCCCCATCCCTTTCCCCCTTTATCCCCCCTCCTTCCTTCCCCCTTTCCCCCTCCTCCTTTTCCCTCCCTTCCCCCTTTCCTCCCTTCCTCCCTTCCCCTCTCCTTCCCTCCCCTTTCCCCCCCTCCCTTCCTTACACCGCATACCCCACAGCCATGGAGCGAGAATGAGAAGCTCCTGGCAAGACCCGACCTCATCCGACCTCGTTCGTCACTCGGACCTTTAATGTTCTGACAACGGGGAAAGGTCATGCATCAGGGGGTGAAAGTTGGGGATTATGTGATCGCTGAAAATTAATTATATTATTCTGATTATTCTTGATTATTTTGAAGTGTGGAAGGAGTGAAAATTAATTATATTATTCTGATTATTCTGATTATTTTGAAGTGTGGAAGGAAAATTAATTATATTATTTAATTATTTTGATTATTTTGAAGTGCGGAAGGAGTGGGTGGTGGGTGGGTGGATAGGTGGGGGTAGGGGTGGTGGTGTTGCTTATTCTGATTATTTTGAAGTGTGGAAGGAGTGGGTGGGGGTGAATGGGTGGGGGCAGGGGTGGGTAGGGGTAAGGGTGTTGACTATTCTGATTATTTTGAAGTGTGGAAGGAGTGGGTGAGGGGGTGGATGGAAATGAAGTGGGGGTAGGGTGGGGGTGTTGACTATTCTGATTATTTTGAAGTGTGGAAGGAGTGGGTGGGTGGATAGGTGGGGGTAGGGGTGGTGGTGTTGGTTTCATTCTGATTATTTTGAAGTGTGGAAGGAGTGGGTGGGGGTGGATAGGGTGGGGGTAGGGTAGGGGGGTGTTGATTATTCTGATTATTTTGGAAGTGTGGAAGGAGTGGGTGGGTGGATAGGTGGGGGTAGGGGTGGTGGTGGTTATTTCCTATTCTGATTATTTTGAAGTGTGGAAGGAGTGGGCAGGTGGATAGGTGGGGGTAGGGGTGGTGGAAGTGTTGCTATTCTGATTATTTTGAAGTGTGGAAGGAGTGGGGGGGGGTGGATAGGTGGGGGTAGTAGTGGTGGTGTTGCCTATTCGATGGTGTTTGAAGTGTGGAAGCGAGTGGGTGGGAGGTGGATAGGTGAGGGGTAGGGGTGGGGGTGTTGACTATTCTGATTATTTTGAAGTGTGGAAGGAGTGGGTGGGGTGGATAGGTGGGGGTGGAGGTAGGGGTGGGGGTGGTGGATAGGTGTTCGTGTTATGGGGGTGAGGGTGGGGGGATGGGGGTGAGGGTGCGAGAGGTGGGGTAGTGTGAAAGGAGGGGGTGGATAGGGTGGGGGGTAGGGGTGGGGGTGGGGGCTGGTTAGGTGTTCGTGTGGTGGGTGAGGGTGGGGATGGGGGCTGGATAGATGTATGTGAGGGGGGAGAGGGTGGATAGGTGTGTGTGTGTGGGGGTGGGGGTGGATTGGTGCTTCGTATGGGGGGTGTGAGGGTGAGGGAGAGGGGTGGACTAGATGTGTGTGTGGCTTTTAAGAGAATAATTGTGGGTTCGGTGATCGGGTTTGGGTTATCGTGATGATGGGGATTTTTTTTGAGGGGGGGGGAGAGGGAAGAGAGGGGGGGTTGGGGAAAATTTTATTTATTGATTTTTGTGGGGGTGGGAAGGGCTGGAGAGGGTTTAGGAAAAAGTTAAAATTTTGGAATTTTGGAATTTTGAGGTGAAGTGAATGTTTTTTTTTAATTTTTGGAGATGGGGTTGAAAGATGCTGTCATTTCCGACACCCCTCCTCCCGTCCTCTTCTACCCTCTATCCTCTATCCCAAATTCGCTTCCACTCCAGTCTCTTTCCCCTCCCTCTCAATTTCCCTTCCTTTCCCTTCCCTCTCTCTTTCGCATATTTTCTCCTCTTTCTTTTACCCTCCCTCTTCTTGTCCCTCTGACCCCCATCCCCAACTCCCCAGCTTCCCCGTCCCTCCCCTCCCTCCTCCTTTCCCCGGCCCTCCTCCTCCTCCTCCTTCCCCCTCCCTCCTCACTTCCCAACTCCTCTTTTTCCCTCCTTCCTCTCTCCTCTTGCCCTTCTTTCAGTCCCTTCCCCCAATTATCCCTTTCATCTCCTCCTCTCTCTTCCACTCCCCTCTCCAACTCCTGTTTTCCTCTCCCCCAGCTTCCCCCGTGCACTCCTCTCTGCCCTTCTCCTTCCTCCAACCCCTCCCTTCCACCCCCCTTCCTCCTCCTCCCTCCCAACCCCTCTCTCTCTCTCCTCTCACCCATCCCTCCCCTGTCCCCATCCTCCCCTCTTCCTTCCTTCCCCCTCCAACCATCGCCCCCCTTCCTCCCAATCCCTCCACCCCCCTCCCAACCCTTCTCTCCCTACTCCCACCCACTCCACCCCTTCCCTCCTCCTTCAACCCCATCCCTTCCCTCTTACCCCTCCCCCTCCCCTCTCCTTCTAACCCCACCCCTCTTCCTCCCAACCCCCATCCTTGATCACCACCTCCTCCCTCCTCCCAACTCTTCTTCCTCCCAACCATCCCTTTCCCCTCTTTTCCTCCCTAACCCCTCCCTCCCAACCTCCCGCCCCACTCCCTCCCAACCCCTCTTCCTCCACAACCCCCATCCCCTCCTCTTATTCCCCTCTCTCCCCTTCCCACTCCCTACTCCTCCCCCTCCTACTTCCTCCCTCTCCTCCCAATCCCTCCTCCACCCTGCCCCGGCCCCACCCCCATCCCTCCCTCTTCTTCCCTCTCCCCACCCCTCCCTCCCACCCCCACCCCTTTCCCCTTCCCTGCCAAACCCCTCCCACACCCACTCCTGCCCCCCTTCCTCCCCAACCCCTCCCTCTTCTTCCTCTCCTCCCCCTTCCCCCACTCCCTGCCCCCCTTCCCTCCCAACCCTCTCCCCCACCCTGCCCCACTCTCCTCTCAACCACTCCCCTCCTCCCTCCCCCAACCCCGCCCACCTTCCTCCCAACCCTTCTCCCCCCACTCCTCCCTCCCAACCCCTCCCCCCTTTCCTCCACACCCCCATCCCTCCACTCCTCCCCTACTCCTCCCTCACACAACCCCATCTCTCTCCACTCCTCCCAACCCCTCTCTCTCTCTTCCCTCTTTCCTCCTCCCACTCCCACTCCTCCCAACCCTTCCCCCCCCCCACTCCGCCCCACCCACAAGAACATCCGGGATGATACGACTTCTTCTGCTCCCTTTCTTCGGCCGCGAACACCGGCTGACCAACGCCGACTTCGACTCTACTTTCCCTTTCTTCGTCGGCGTCGATAGACTTCTCCTCCCCTTTATCTCCTTCCTTTATCTTCTTTCTTCCTTCACTTTCCCATTTTGATCTTCTTTCTTCCTCTCCTGCCTTTTTTATCTGCTTTCTTCTCCTCCTTCCTTTTTTATCTGCTTTCTTCTCCTCCTCCGTTTTTATCTCTTTACTTCTCCTCCTCCATGTTTATCTCTTTACTTCTCCTTTGCATTTTTATCTTCTTTCCTTTCCCTTCTCCTTTTTTTATCTCCTTTCTTCCTCTCCTTCCTTCTCCTACTCCCTTTTTTATCAACTTTCTTCCTCTCCTCCATTTTTATCTCCTTCCTTCCCCTCTCCCCTTTTTATCTCCTTCCTTTCCTTCCCCCTTTTTATCTCCTTTCCTCCCCTTCTCCCTTTGCCTTACCTTTATCTCCTACCTTCCCCTCCTTCCTTTTTATCTCCTTCCTCCTCCCTACCTTTATCTCCTAAGTCCCCATCCCCCTTTTTATCCTCTCCTCCTTACTCTCTCCCTTTTTATCTCCTACCTCCCCTTTCCCCTTTTTATCTCCTACCTCCCCCCTCCCCTTTGGATCCCCTTCCCCCCCCTTTGTACCCCTTCCCCCCCTTTTTATCTCCTACCTCCTCCTTCTTTCACCTACTTCCTCCTCCCTCTCTCCCCATACCTCCCCCTCTCCCCTCTACCCCATCCAAACAAGGATAAATTTTTCCTTTTTTGTTTCCTTTTATTGTTTTTTTTTTTTTTAATATTTATTTGCTTTCGTATCAAGATAAAACACACACACACACACACACAGGTCCCTCCCACTACCCCATCTAAACATTTTTTTTTCTTTTCGTTTTTTCTCAAATTACTTTTTATTTCTTTGCTTTCGTATAAAAAAAAGAAAAAAAAAACTACACACACGAAGAGGTCTTAACATTAGATAACTATGACGTCATTGCAAGCGGTGTCAGGTGATGTCAGGTCAAGATTCTAAGGGTAAAAGAATTATGGTTTATACTTTAAAAAAACATGATGATTAAATAAAAAAAGATAATGAATAGCTTTTAAGATATGACAATAAATAGGGAAAATATGTTTATGAATAGATTTTTTTTTTTTCAAATTATAATAAATCGGAAAAAATATGATCATAAATAGAACAAAATATGAAAATAAATAGAAAAAATACTCACTATTAATCAAGATTATTAATAGTGAGTATTCCTCCTTCTCCTTATACTTCCTCCTCTTGCAGGAACGAAGGGAAGGGAGGAAGAAGAGGAGGAGGGGGAGGATGATGATGATGAGGATGAAGAAAAGGAAAAAGAAATTAAGGATGAGGAGGAAGCAGAGGAGGAGGAGGAGGAGGACGACGACGAAGAAGTCGAAGAGAAGGAAGAGGAGAAAGGGGAAGAGGATGAGGACGAGGAGGGCGAGGATGAGGAGGAGGACGAGCAGGGCGAAGAGGAGGATGAGGATGAGAAGAAGAAGAAGAAGAAGAAGAAGAAGGAGGAGGAGGAGGAGGACAAGGAGGACGACGACGACGAAGTGAAGGATGAGAAGGGGGAACAATCACTTCTTGCCCTCGCCGATCCGCTCTCGCCCGTCCGGCGAAATAAGAGTTAGAAGAAATAAAGGAAATAATACAAAAAAAGAAAAGAAAAACGAAAAAAAGAAAGAAAAAGAAAAAAAAATCACTGTAGATTGGAAGTCCTTGCAACTTGCGTCACAAACGTCTTTTTATGTGTGTATTGTTGCTCTTGTTGCATACGTGCGTGTCGTCTCGAATCTTCCTCGTCGTTTTAAGCAATTTAACCCCTTTTTTTGGAGGAAGGATCCTTTTTTCAGGGGGGGGGGGTTAGGAGGGATTTTTTTTAGGGAAGAACTTTTTTGTTTTGTTTTGTTTTTAGGGAGGAACTTTAAAAATATATATTTTTTAGGAGAAACTTTTTTTTTGGGGGGGGGGGATTTTTTTTTTTTAAGGGGGACTTATTTTTTTTAAGGGGGGACTTTTTTTAAGGGGGGACTTTTTAAGGGGGTCTTTTTTTCAAGGGCAACATTTTTAGGGGGGGGAGGTCAATTTTGACGATGGTTTTGTTTTTCTCCTAATAACAATAACAAACATATCTTTAAAGACTCCATTAAACAGAATAAAAATAAATACAAAAAAATGATCACATCTCAATCGTCTAATCATCGATCTATATTTACTTTCCATTATGTATTGTCAATCGAAATTAATTATTCCCGCGCAAAAGCCAGACGGGTCACGTGACCTCTCACTCGTCTCCACAAGAATTCAAATTATGAAAGAGAACTCAACACGAAAACCGTTACGCACTGCAATAAAAAAAAGACAGTTCACTACTAATCTGACTGTCATTTAAACTGGCAGAAGGAGGTGGATTCTTGAAAAATATTTTTGAAAAGGAAACTGTATCACAAGTTTATTATCATCATAATTATTGTTATTATTATTATTATTATTATTATTATTATTATTATTATTATTATTATCATTATTTATTCCGGCAAATGACAATTGTTTCACATTTCTTTTCATTTTTAGTATTTTTTTTTTCCGGCAAATTTCGGTCAGTCAAGAATGCTTTGGAGAGTTCTGGAAGCTTGTCCGCGACTGGTTTTAAATATCGGAATTCTGGTACACCAATACCCATGCGTTTATAAACAATGATATGAGTTTTATAATACGTATAAAACCATCATTAAATCTATTGAAACTTTATTGCCCGACTTATTGTGAAAGCGCGGGATCTGTTTTGGTTTTAACAAGTCGATCCCAATATGGCGTTTATTTTCTGCAATAAAGCTTAGATTGAAGGAAAAGGTGATTTCCTTCCCTCATATAACCAGGAATTCGATAGTCAAAAGACAATAGAGAAAGTTTGCAGCAACTTGCGCTTTCCAAGATGCTTTTTTTTTATAATCATAAAGCATACAAGAGACAAAAGAGAGCGGTCGAAGTGGGATCCAAACCCGCACGATCAATCAGATGCTTAGGAAGTGCAGCGCAAAAGGAATCGAAGAGCATCTCGGTTATAAATGATATAAACAACTTTCCTCCGGTCTGACAGTCGGGGGAAAAAGGTAACAGATTACACTCTATTAAAAAAACATGGTATCTGGGCATAACTATGGTGGTTTTTCTTTATTTTTCGATATTTTTTTTTTATAATGATGGCGGTCTTTGCAAAGCGGTGAGGAATTTTAGTTCGCGATCTAAGCGGAGCGTGTTTATGGGCGTGGCTCGACATCCGGGAAGAGAAGATTATGAAAATAAAAATATGTATCTTTTTATTTTCTTATTTCTTCTTCTTCCTTTTATCCTCGTGCAACACCTGCAACAAAGACAATACGGAAAAAAATGACAATAATAGAGAAAGAAAGGAAGAGAGAGAAAGAAAATACAGCGATAATATCCGTCTATCGAAAGACAACAACACGAATAGACGAGAATAAACAGAAAACAGCAACATCTTGCATTTGCATATCACCCTAACCTTTAGCATAAAAGCACGAGCGAGATACGCAAAAAAAACACAAAAAAAACAAACGAGAAAGACATTAACGAGAGTAACATTAATATCAATCCTTTCATCTTTATCCATTCATCCATCACATCAGAGATCATTACAAAACCCCAAAATCCACTGACATTAAAGATCACTCCCCCTTCCCCCCTCCCCTAACTATTCCCCCCCTCCCCCTCCCCCCTCCCCCGTCCGGTCTATGTCCATCCCCTCCCCCTCCCTCTCCCCCTCCCCCTCCCCTTGATCCTTCATAATCTCCCCCTCCCCCTACCCCTTGACCCTTCCTATTCCCCCCTCCCCCTCCTTCCTTCCCCCGTCCGGTCTATGTCCATCCTCCCCCTCCTCCTACCCCTCCCCCTTGACCCTTCCTATTCCCCCTCTCACCCCTCCCCCGTCCGGTCCACGTCCATCCAACTCCCTCCCTCTCCCCCCTTCCCTTAACCCTTCCTACTCCCCCCTCCCCCTCCCCTTTAACCCTTCCTATTCCCCCCCTCCCCCTCCCCCTTGACCCTTCCTATTCCCCCTCCCCCGTCCGGTCTATGTCCATCCAACTCCCTCCCTCTCCCCCTTGACCCTTCCTACTACCCCCTCCCCCCTCCCCCTTCCCCCGTCCGTCCGGTCCATGTCCATCCTTCCCCTTCCCCTCCCCCTCCCCCCTTAACCCTTCCTACTCCCCCCTCCCCCTTCCCCCGTCCGGTCCACGTCCATCCAACCCCCTCCCTCGGTACTTGTCTGGATCCTCCCTCCCCCCTTCCTTCCCTACCTACTCCTTATCCCTTCAGTCCTACCTCTCCCCTCATAACTTGCCTTTTCCTTGTCTCCTTATTTCCCTTACTATCTCCTTACCTCTCCTTGATTCCCTAACTGCCCTCCCTTCATCCCTCCTTCCTTCCCCTACTTTCTTCCCTTCCTCCCTCCTTCCCCTACTTGTCCTCCCTTACTCCCTCCTTCCCCTACTTTCCTCCCTACCTTCTATCTACTCCTTTCTTCCCTCCCTGCCTTTCCCCTTGCCCTTCGCGTTCTTTCCCTTCTTGGCCCTCCCTCCCCCCTTCCCTATCTTTCTACCCTGTGCCCCTCCCCCTTTCCTATACATACCCCCTATCCCCTCCAACCCTTCCCATCACCACCCTTCCCCTCCTCCTATTACCCCCCTTCTCCCCTCCTATCACCCTTCCCCCTCTCCTATCTCCACCCTGCCCTTCCCCCCTCTCCCTTCACCACCCTTCCTCCCTCCCATCACACTACCCTTCCACCCCTCTCCCATCATCAGCTTTCCCCTCCTTCTCCCTATTCCCATCACCACCCTACCCCCTACCCCGTATCACCCTTCCCCCCCTCCCATCACCCTATCCCCCCACCCATCACCTACCCCCTCCACCCCACCCCATCACCTTCTCCCCCCCTCTTCCATCACCCCCTTCCCATCACCACCCTTCCCCCCTACATACCCCCTACTCCCTACTCCCCCCTCCTATGACCACCCTTCCCCCCATCCCATTACCACCCTTCCCCCCTCTCCCATCACCCTTTCCCCCTTCCCATCACCCCTCCCCCCCCTCTTCCATCACCACCCTTCCCCCCTCTCATCACCCCCTTCCCATCACCACCCTTCCCCCCCTACATACCCCCTACACCCTACTCCCCCCTCCTATCACCACCCTTCCCCCCATCCCATTACCACCCTTCCTCCCTTTCCCATCACCCCCTCCCCCCCCACCCTTCCCCCTCCCATCACCACCCCTCCCCCCCTCTCCCATCACCGTACCCCCTCCCCCCTCTCCCATCACCCCTTCCCCCCTCACCCCCCCTCTTCCAAAAAGCAGCGAGACGAGCCGCGAAACCGTTCCTTCATCGCCGGCGCCATCATCATTATTGTTATGACGAACGGTGTCGCTCTGCCACCTCTCGTTTATAGATCCGGCTTCATCTTAATGATCAATAGTCTTGGATCCTCCTCTCGTGCTCTCCGGAATGCGAGGAATCCGAAGGAAACGATAGACGACGGGGGGATCCAAGAGCGAGGAGGGGGATCGAAAACAGATGAGAGAGAAGGGATCCAAGAGCGAGGAGGAGGATCGAAAACAGAGGAGAGAGAAGGGATCCAAGAGCGAGGAGGAGGATCGAAAACAGATGAGAGAGAAGGGATCCAAGAGCGAGGAGGGGGATCGAAAACAGAGGAGAGAGAGAAGGGATCCAGGAGCGAGGAGGGGGATCGAAAACAGATGAGAGAGAAGGGATCCAAGAGCGAGGAGGAGGATCGAAAACAGATGAGAGAGAAGGGATCCAAGAGCGAGGAGGAGGATCGAAAACAGATGAGAGAGAAGGGATCCAAGAGCGAGGAGGGGGATCGAAAACAGATGAGAGAGAAGGGATCCAAGAGCGAGGAGGAGGATCGAAAACAGATGAGAGAGAAGGGATCCAAGAGCGAGGAGGAGGATCGAAAACAGATGAGAGAGAAGGGATCCAAGAGCGAGGAGGAGGATCGAAAACAGATGAGAGAGAAGGGATCCAAGAGCGAGGAGGAGGATCGAAAACAGATGAGAGAGAAGGGATCCAAGAGCGAGGAGGAGGATCGAAAACAGATGAGAGAGAAGGGATCCAGGAGCGAGGAGGAGGATCGAAAACAGATGAGAGAGAAGGGATCCAAGAGCGAGGAGGAGGATCGAAAACAGATGAGAGAGAAGGGATCCAGGAGCGAGGAGGGGGATCGAAAACAGATGAGAGAGAAGGGATCCAGGAGCGAGGAGGAGGATCGAAAACAGATGAGAGAGAAGGGATCCAAGAGCGAGGAGGGGGATCGAAAACAGATGAGAGAGAAGGGATCCAGGAGCGAGGAGGGGGATCGAAAACAGATGAGAGAGAAGGGATCCAGGAGCGAGGAGGGGGATCGAAAACAGATGAGAGAGAAGGGATCCAGGAGCGAGGAGGAGGATCGAAAACAGATGAGAGAGAAGGGATCCAAGAGCGAGGAGGAGGATCGAAAACAGATGAGAGAGAAGGGATCCAAGAGCGAGGAGGAGGATCGAAAACAGATGAGAGAGAAGGGATCCAAGAGCGAGGAGGAGGATCGAAAACAGATGAGAGAGAAGGGATCCAGGAGCGAGGAGGGGGATCGAAAACAGATGAGAGAGAAGGGATCCAAGAGCGAGGAGGAGGATCGAAAACAGATGAGAGAGAAGGGATCCAAGAGCGAGGAGGAGGATCGAAAACAGATGAGAGAGAGAAGGGATCCAAGAGCGAGGAGGGGGATCGAAAACAGATGAGAGAGAAGGGATCCAAGAGCGAGGAGGAGGATCGAAAACAGATGAGAGAGAGAAGGGATCCAAGAGCGAGGAGGGGGATCGAAAACAGATGAGAGAGAAGGGATCCAAGAGCGAGGAGGAGGATCGAAAACAGATGAGAGAGAAGGGATCCAAGAGCGAGGAGGGGGATCGAAAACAGATGAGAGAGAGAAGGGATCCAAGAGCGAGGAGGAGGATCGAAAACAGATGAGAGAGAGAAGGGATCCAAGAGCGAGGAGGAGGATCGAAAACAGATGAGAGAGAGAAGGGATCCAAGAGCGAGGAGGAGGATCGAAAACAGATGAGAGAGAGAAGGGATCCAAGAGCGAGGAGGAGGATCGAAAACAGATGAGAAAGAGAAGGGATCCAGGAGCGAGGAGGAGGATCGAAAACAGATGAGAGAGAAGGGATCCAAGAGCGAGGAGGAGGATCGAAAACAGATGAGAAAGAGAAGGGATCCAGGAGCGAGGAGGAGGATCGAAAACAGATGAGAGAGAGAAGGGATCCAAGAGCGAGGAGGAGGATCGAAAACAGATGAGAGAGAGAAGGGATCCAAGAGCGAGGAGGAGGATCGAAAACAGATGAGAGAGAGAAGGGATCCAAGAGCGAGGAGGAGGATCGAAAACAGATGAGAGAGAAGGGATCCAAGAGCGAGGAGGGGGATCGAAAACAGATGAGAGAGAGAAGGGATCCAAGAGCGAGGAGGAGGATCGAAAACAGATGAGAGAGAGAAGGGATCCAAGAGCGAGGAGGAGGATCGAAAACAGATGAGAAAGAGAAGGGATCCAGGAGCGAGGAGGAGGATCGAAAACAGATGAGAGAGAAGGGATCCAAGAGCGAGGAGGAGGATCGAAAACAGATGAGAGAGAAGGGATCCAAGAGCGAGGAGGAGGATCGAAAACAGATGAGAGAGAAGGGATCCAGGAGCGAGGAGGAGGATCGAAAACAGATGAGAGAGAAGGGATCCAAGAGCGAGGAGGGGGATCGAAAACAGATGAGAGAGAGAAGGGATCCAAGAGCGAGGAGGAGGATCGAAAACAGATGAGAGAGAGAAGGGATCCAAGAGCGAGGAGGGGGATCGAAAACAGATGAGAGAGAAGGGATCCAAGAGCGAGGAGGAGGATCGAAAACAGATGAGAGAGAAGGGATCCAAGAGCGAGGAGGAGGATCGAAAACAGATGAGAGAGAAGGGATCCAGGAGCGAGGAGGAGGATCGAAAACAGATGAGAGAGAGAAGGGATCCAAGAGCGAGGAGGAGGATCGAAAACAGAGGAGAGAGAGAAGGGATCGAGAGAGAAGGGATCCAGGAGCGAGGAGGAGGATCGAAAACAGATGAGAGAGAAGGGATCCAAGAGCGAGGAGGAGGATCGAAAACAGATGAGAGAGAAGGGATCCAAGAGCGAGGAGGAGGATCGAAAACAGATGAGAGAGAGAAGGGATCCAAGAGCGAGGAGGGGGATCGAAAACAGATGAGAGAGAAGGGATCCAAGAGCGAGGAGGAGGATCGAAAACAGATGAGAGAGAAGGGATCCAAGAGCGAGGAGGGGGATCGAAAACAGATGAGAGAGAAGGGATCCAAGAGCGAGGAGGGGGATCGAAAACAGATGAGAGAGAAGGGATCCAAGAGCGAGGAGGAGGATCGAAAACAGATGAGAGAGAAGGGATCCAAGAGCGAGGAGGGGGATCGAAAACAGATGAGAGAGAAGGGATCCAAGAGCGAGGAGGGGGATCGAAAACAGATGAGAGAGAAGGGATCCAAGAGCGAGGAGGGGGATCGAAAACAGATGAGAGAGAGAAGGGATCCAGGAGCGAGGAGGAGGATCGAAAACAGATGAGACAGAAGGGATCCAAGAGCGAGGAGGGGGATCGAAAACAGATGAGAGAGAAGGGATCCAAGAGCGAGGAGGGGGATCGAAAACAGATGAGAGAGAGAAGGGATCCAGGAGCGAGGAGGGGGATCGAAAACAGATGAGAGAGAGAAGGGATCCAGGAGCGAGGAGGAGGATCGAAAACAGATGAGAGAGAAGGGATCCAGGAGCGAGGAGGAGGATCGAAAACAGATGAGAGAGAGAAGGGATCCAAGAGCGAGGAGGGGGATCGAAAACAGATGAGAGAGAAGGGATCCAAGAGCGAGGAGGAGGATCGAAAACAGATGAGAGAGAAGGGATCCAAGAGCGAGGAGGGGGATCGAAAACAGATGAGAGAGAAGGGATCCAGGAGCGAGGAGGAGGATCGAAAACAGATGAGAGAGAGAAGGGATCCAAGAGCGAGGAGGGGGATCGAAAACAGATGAGAGAGAGAAGGGATCCAAGAGCGAGGAGGAGGATCGAAAACAGATGAGAGAGAGAAGGGATCCAAGAGCGAGGAGGGGGATCGAAAACAGATAAGAGAGAAGGGGTCCAAGAGCGAGGAGGGGGATCGAAAACAGATGAGAGAGAAGGGATCCAGGAGCGAGGAGGGGGATCGAAAACAGAGGAGAGAGAAAAGGGATCCAAGAGCGAGGAGGGGGATCGAAAACAGATGAGAGAGAGAAGGGATCCAGGAGCGAGGAGGAGGATCGAAAACAGATGAGAGAGAAGGGATCCAGGAGCGAGGAGGGGGATCGAAAACAGATGAGAGAGAAGGGATCCAGGAGCGAGGAGGGGGATCGAAAACAGATGAGAGAGAGAAGGGATCCAAGAGCGAGGAGGGGGATCGAAAACAGATGAGAGAGAGAAGGGATCCAGGAGCGAGGAGGGGGATCGAAAACAGATGAGAGAGAAGGGATCCAAGAGCGAGGAGGGGGATCGAAAACAGATGAGAGAGAAGGGATCCAAGAGCGAGGAGGGGGATCGAAAACAGATGAGAGAGAAGGGATCCAGGAGTGAGGAGGAGGATCGAAAACAGATGAGAGAGAGAAGGGATCCAAGAGCGAGGAGGGGGATCGAAAACAGATGAGAGAGAAGGGATCCAAGAGCAAGGAGGGGGATCGAAAACAGATGAGAGAGAAGGGATCCAGGAGCGAGGAGGGGGATCGAAAACAGATGAGAGAGAAGGGATCCAAGAGCGAGGAGGGGGATCGAAAACAGATGAGAGAGAAGGGATCCAAGAGCGAGGAGGGGGATCGAAAACAGATGAGAGAGAAGGGATCCAAGAGCGAGGAGGGGGATCGAAAACAGATGAGAGAGAAGGGATCCAAGAGCGAGGAGGAGGATCGAAAACAGATGAGAGAGAAGGGATCCAGGAGCGAGGAGGAGGATCGAAAACAGATGAGAGAGAAGGGATCCAAGAGCGAGGAGGGGGATCGAAAACAGATGAGAGAGAAGGGATCCAAGAGCGAGGAGGGGGATCGAAAACAGATGAGAGAGAAGGGATCCAGGAGCGAGGAGGGGGATCGAAAACAGATGAGAGAGAAGGGATCCAGGAGCGAGGAGGGGGATCGAAAACAGATGAGAGAGAAGGGATCCAGGAGCGAGGAGGAGGATCGAAAACAGATGAGAGAGAAGGGATCCAGGAGCGAGGAGGGGGATCGAAAACAGATGAGAGAGAAGGGATCCAGGAGCGAGGAGGGGGATCGAAAACAGATGAGAGAGAAGGGATCCAGGAGCGAGGAGGGGGATCGAAAACAGATGAGAGAGAAGGGATCCAAGAGCGAGGAGGGGGATCGAAAACAGATGAGAGAGAGAAGGGATCCAGGAGCGAGGAGGGGGATCGAAAACAGATGAGAGAGAAGGGATCCAGGAGCGAGGAGGAGGATCGAAAACAGATGAGAGAGAAGGGATCCAAGAGCGAGGAGGGGGATCGAAAACAGATGAGAGAGAAGGGATCCAAGAGCGAGGAGGAGGATCGAAAACAGATGAGAGAGAAGGGATCCAGGAGCGAGGAGGGGGATCGAAAACAGATGAGAGAGAAGGGATCTAAGAGCGAGGAGGGGGATCGAAAACAGATGAGAGAGATGGGATCCAGGAGCGAGGAGGGGGATCGAAAACAGATGAGAGAGAAGGGATCCAGGAGCGAGGAGGGGGATCGAAAACAGATGAGAGAGAAGGGATCCAGGAGCGAGGAGGGGGATCGAAAACAGATGAGAGAGAAGGGATCCAAGAGCGAGGAGGGGGATCGAAAACAGATGAGAGAGAAGGGATCCAAGAGCGAGGAGGGGGATCGAAAACAGATGAGAGAGAAGGGATCGAGGAGGGGGATCGAAAACAGATGAGAGAGAAGGGATCCAGGAGCGAGGAGGAGGATCGAAAACAGATGAGAGAGAGAAGGGATCCAAGAGCGAGGAGGGGGATCGAAAACAGATGAGAGAGAAGGGATCCAGGAGCGAGGAGGAGGATCGAAAACAGATGAGAGAGAGAAGGGATCCAAGAGCGAGGAGGGGGATCGAAAACAGATGAGAGAGAAGGGATCCAGGAGCGAGGAGGGGGATCGAAAACAGATGAGAGAGAAGGGATCCAGGAGCGAGGAGGAGGATCGAAAACAGATGAGAGAGAGAAGGGATCCAAGAGCGAGGAGGGGGATCGAAAACAGATGAGAGAGAAGGGATCCAGGAGCGAGGAGGAGGATCGAAAACAGATGAGAGAGAAGGGATCCAAGAGCGAGGAGGGGGATCGAAAACAGATGAGAGAGAAGGGATCCAAGAGCGAGGAGGGGGATCGAAAACAGATGAGAGAGAGAAGGGATCCAGGAGCGAGGAGGAGGATCGAAAACAGATGAGAGAGAAGGGATCCAGGAGCGAGGAGGAGGATCGAAAACAGATGAGAGAGAAGGGATCCAAGAGCGAGGAGGGGGATCGAAAACAGATGAGAGAGAAGGGATCCAAGAGCGAGGAGGGGGATCGAAAACAGATGAGAGAGAAGGGATCCAAGAGCGAGGAGGGGGATCGAAAACAGATGAGAGAGAAGGGATCCAGGAGCGAGGAGGAGGATCGAAAACAGATGAGAGAGAGAAGGGATCCAAGAGCGAGGAGGAGGATCGAAAACAGAGGAGAGAGAAGGGATCCAAGAGCGAGGAGGAGGATCGAAAACAGATGAGAGAGAAGGGATCCAGGAGCGAGGAGGGGGATCGAAAACAGATGAGAGAGAGAAGGGATCCAAGAGCGAGGAGGGGGATCGAAAACAGATGAGAGAGAAGGGATCCAAGAGCGAGGAGGAGGATCGAAAACAGATGAGAGAGAAGGGATCCAGGAGCGAGGAGGGGGATCGAAAACAGAGGAGAGAGAGAAGGGATCCAGGAGCGAGGAGGAGGATCGAAAACAGATGAGAGAGAAGGGATCCAAGAGCGAGGAGGAGGATCGAAAACAGATGAGAGAGAAGGGATCCAAGAGCGAGGAGGGGGATCGAAAACAGAGGAGAGAGAGAAGGGATCCAAGAGCGAGGAGGAGGATCGAAAACAGATGAGAGAGAAGGGATCCAAGAGCGAGGAGGAGGATCGAAAACAGATGAGAGAGAAGGGATCCAAGAGCGAGGAGGAGGATCGAAAACAGATGAGAGAGAGAAGGGATCCAGGAGCGAGGAGGGGGATCAAAAACAGATGAGAGAGAAGGGATCCAGGAGCGAGGAGGAGGATCGAAAACAGATGAGAGAGAAGGGATCCAAGAGCGAGGAGGGGGATCGAAAACAGATGAGAGAGAGAAGGGATCCAAGAGCGAGGAGGGGGATCGAAAACAGATGAGAGAGAAGGGATCCAAGAGCGAGGAGGAGGATCGAAAACAGATGAGAGAGAGAAGGGATCCAGGAGCGAGGAGGGGGATCGAAAACAGATGAGAGAGAGAAGGGATCCAAGAGCGAGGAGGGGGATCGAAAACAGATGAGAGAGAAGGGATCCAAGAGCGAGGAGGAGGATCGAAAACAGATGAGAGAGAAGGGATCCAAGAGCGAGGAGGGGGATCGAAAACAGATGAGAGAGAAGGGATCCAGGAGCGAGGAGGGGGATCGAAAACAGATGAGAGAGAAGGGATCCAAGAGCGAGGAGGGGGATCGAAAACAGATGAGAGAGAAGGGATCCAGGAGCGAGGAGGGGGATCGAAAACAGATGAGAGAGAGAAGGGATCCAAGAGCGAGGAGGGGGATCGAAAACAGATGAGAGAGAAGGGATCCAGGAGCGAGGAGGGGGATCGAAAACAGATGAGAGAGAAGGGATCCAAGAGCGAGGAGGGGGATCGAAAACAGATGAGAGAGAAGGGATCCAAGAGCGAGGAGGGGGATCGAAAACAGATGATAGAGAGAAGGGATCCAAGAGCGAGGAGGGGGATCGAAAACAGATGAGAGAGAAGGGATCCAAGAGCGAGGAGGGGGATCGAAAACAGATGAGAGAGAAGGGATCCAGGAGCGAGGAGGGGGATCGAAAACAGATGATAGAGAGAAGGGATCCAAGAGCGAGGAGGGGGATCGAAAACAGATGAGAGAGAAGGGATCCAGGAGCGAGGAGGGGGATCGAAAACAGATGAGAGAGAAGGGATCCAAGAGCGAGGAGAGGGATCGAAAACAGATGAGAGAGAGAAGGGATCCAAGAGCGAGGAGGGGGATCGAAAACAGATGAGAGAGAAGGGATCCAAGAGCGAGGAGGAGGATCGAAAACAGATGAGAGAGAAGGGATCCAAGAGCGAGGAGGGGGATCGAAAACAGATGAGAGAGAGAAGGGATCCAAGAGCGAGGAGGGGGATCGAAAACAGATGAGAGAGAGAAGGGATCCAAGAGCGAGGAGGGGGATCGAAAACAGAGGAGAGAGAAGGGATCCAAGAGCGAGGAGGGGGATCGAAAACAGATGAGAGAGAGAAGGGATCCAGGAGCGAGGAGGAGGATCGAAAACAGATGAGAGAGAAGGGATCCAAGAGCGAGGAGGGGGATCGAAAACAGAGGAGAGAGAAGGGATCCAGGAGCGAGGAGGGGGATCGAAAACAGATGAGAGAGAGAAGGGATCCAAGAGCGAGGAGGAGGATCGAAAACAGATGAGAGAGAAGGGATCCAAGAGCGAGGAGGGGGATCGAAAACAGATGAGAGAGAAGGGATCCAGGAGCGAGGAGGGGGATCGAAAACAGATGAGAGAGAAGGGATCCAGGAGCGAGGAGGGGGATCGAAAACAGATGAGAGAGAAGGGATCCAAGAGCGAGGAGGGGGATCGAAAACAGATGAGAGAGAAGGGATCCAGGAGCGAGGAGGGGGATCGAAAACAGATGATAGAGAGAAGGGATCCAAGAGCGAGGAGGGGGATCGAAAACAGATGAGAGAGAAGGGATCCAGGAGCGAGGAGGGGGATCGAAAACAGATGAGAGAGAAGGGATCCAAGAGCGAGGAGGGGGATCGAAAACAGATGAGAGAGAAGGGATCCAGGAGCGAGGAGGGGGATCGAAAACAGATGAGAGAGAAGGGATCCAAGAGCGAGGAGGGGGATCGAAAACAGATGAGAGAGAAGGGATCCAGGAGCGAGGAGGGGGATCGAAAACAGATGAGAGAGAGAAGGGATCCAAGAGCGAGGAGGAGGATCGAAAACAGATGAGAGAGAGAAGGGATCCAAGAGCGAGGAGGAGGATCGAAAACAGATGAGAGAGAAGGGATCCAAGAGCGAGGAGGAGGATCGAAAACAGATGAGAGAGAGAAGGGATCCAGGAGCGAGGAGGAGGATCGAAAACAGATGAGAGAGAAGGGATCCAGGAGCGAGGAGGAGGATCGAAAACAGATGAGAGAGAAGGGATCCAAGAGCGAGGAGGGGGATCGAAAACAGATGAGAGAGAGAAGGGATCCAAGAGCGAGGAGGAGGATCGAAAACAGATGAGAGAGAAGGGATCCAAGAGCGAGGAGGGGGATCGAAAACAGATGAGAGAGAAGGGATCCAAGAGCGAGGAGGGGGATCGAAAACAGATGAGAGAGAAGGGATCCAAGAGCGAGGAGGAGGATCGAAAACAGATGAGAGAGAAGGGATCCAGGAGCGAGGAGGAGGATCGAAAACAGATGAGAGAGAAGGGATCCAAGAGCGAGGAGGGGGATCGAAAACAGATGAGAGAGAGAAGGGATCCAAGAGCGAGGAGGAGGATCGAAAACAGATGAGAGAGAAGGGATCCAAGAGCGAGGAGGGGGATCGAAAACAGATGAGAGAGAAGGGATCCAAGAGCGAGGAGGGGGATCGAAAACAGATGAGAGAGAAGGGATCCAAGAGCGAGGAGGGGGATCGAAAACAGATGAGAGAGAAGGGATCCAAGAGCGAGGAGGGGGATCGAAAACAGATGAGAGAGAGAAGGGATCCAAGAGCGAGGAGGAGGATCGAAAACAGATGAGAGAGAGAAGGGATCCAAGAGCGAGGAGGAGGATCGAAAACAGATGAGAGAGAAGGGATCCAGGAGCGAGGAGGGGGATCGAAAACAGATGAGAGAGAAGGGATCCAGGAGCGAGGAGGGGGATCGAAAACAGATGAGAGAGAAGGGATCCAGGAGCGAGGAGGGGGATCGAAAACAGATGAGAGAGAAGGGATCCAGGAGCGAGGAGGAGGATCGAAAACAGATGAGAGAGAAGGGATCCAGGAGCGAGGAGGGGGATCGAAAACAGATGAGAGAGAAGGGATCCAGGAGCGAGGAGGGGGATCGAAAACAGATGAGAGAGAAGGGATCCAAGAGCGAGGAGGGGGATCGAAAACAGAGGAGAGAGAGAAGGGATCCAAGAGCGAGGAGGAGGATCGAAAACAGATGAGAGAGAGAAGGGATCCAAGAGCGAGGAGGGGGATCGAAAACAGATGAGAGAGAAGGGATCCAAGAGCGAGGAGGGGGATCGAAAACAGATGAGAGAGAAGGGATCCAAGAGCGAGGAGGAGGATCGAAAACAGATGAGAGAGAGAAGGGATCCAGGAGCGAGGAGGAGGATCGAAAACAGATGAGAGAGAGAAGGGATCCAGGAGCGAGGAGGGGGATCGAAAACAGATGAGAGAGAAGGGATCCAGGAGCGAGGAGGGGGATCGAAAACAGATGAGAGAGAGAAGGGATCCAGGAGCGAGGAGGGGGATCGAAAACAGATGAGAGAGAAGGGATCCAGGAGCGAGGAGGAGGATCGAAAACAGATGAGAGAGAAGGGATCCAAGAGCGAGGAGGGGGATCGAAAACAGATGAGAGAGAAGGGATCCAGGAGCGAGGAGGGGGATCGAAAACAGATGAGAGAGAAGGGATCCAAGAGCGAGGAGGGGGATCGAAAACAGATGAGAGAGAGAAGGGATCCAGGAGCGAGGAGGAGGATCGAAAACAGATGAGAGAGAGAAGGGATCCAAGAGCGAGGAGGAGGATCGAAAACAGATGAGAGAGAAGGGATCCAAGAGCGAGGAGGGGGATCGAAAACAGATGAGAGAGAGAAGGGATCCAGGAGCGAGGAGGAGGATCGAAAACAGATGAGAGAGAAGGGATCCAGGAGCGAGGAGGAGGATCGAAAACAGATGAGAGAGAAGGGATCCAGGAGCGAGGAGGGGGATCGAAAACAGATGAGAGAGAGAAGGGATCCAGGAGCGAGGAGGGGGATCGAAAACAGATGAGAGAGAAGGGATCCAGGAGCGAGGAGGGGGATCGAAAACAGATGAGAGAGAAGGGATCCAGGAGCGAGGAGGGGGATCGAAAACAGATGAGAGAGAAGGGATCCAAGAGCGAGGAGGGGGATCGAAAACAGATGAGAGAGAAGGGATCCAGGAGCGAGGAGGGGGATCGAAAACAGATGAGAGAGAGAAGGGATCCAGGAGCGAGGAGGGGGATCGAAAACAGATGAGAGAGAAGGGATCCAGGAGCGAGGAGGGGGATCGAAAACAGATGAGAGAGAAGGGATCCAGGAGCGAGGAGGGGGATCGAAAACAGATGAGAGAGAAGGGATCCAAGAGCGAGGAGGGGGATCGAAAACAGATGAGAGAGAAGGGATCCAAGAGCGAGGAGGGGGATCGAAAACAGATGAGAGAGAAGGGATCCAGGAGCGAGGAGGGGGATCGAAAACAGATGAGAGAGAAGGGATCCAGGAGCGAGGAGGAGGATCGAAAACAGATGAGAGAGAAGGGATCCAGGAGCGAGGAGGGGGATCGAAAACAGATGAGAGAGAAGGGATCCAGGAGCGAGGAGGGGGATCGAAAACAGATGAGAGAGAAGGGATCCAAGAGCGAGGAGGGGGATCGAAAACAGATGAGAGAGAAGGGATCCAGGAGCGAGGAGGGGGATCGAAAACAGATGAGAGAGAAGGGATCCAGGAGCGAGGAGGGGGATCGAAAACAGATGAGAGAGAAGGGATCCAGGAGCGAGGAGGAGGATCGAAAACAGATGAGAGAGAAGGGATCCAGGAGCGAGGAGGGGGATCGAAAACAGATGAGAGAGAAGGGATCCAGGAGCGAGGAGGGGGATCGAAAACAGATGAGAGAGAGAAGGGATCCAAGAGCGAGGAGGAGGATCGAAAACAGATGAGAGAGAAGGGATCCAGGAGCGAGGAGGGGGATCGAAAACAGATGAGAGAGAAGGGATCCAAGAGCGAGGAGGGGGATCGAAAACAGATGAGAGAGAAGGGATCCAGGAGCGAGGAGGGGGATCGAAAACAGATGAGAGAGAAGGGATCCAGGAGCGAGGAGGGGGATCGAAAACAGATGAGAGAGAAGGGATCCAGGAGCGAGGAGGAGGATCGAAAACAGATGAGAGAGAAGGGATCCAAGAGCGAGGAGGAGGATCGAAAACAGATGAGAGAGAAGGGATCCAGGAGCGAGGAGGGGGATCGAAAACAGATGAGAGAGAAGGGATCCAAGAGCGAGGAGGGGGATCGAAAACAGATGAGAGAGAAGGGATCCAAGAGCGAGGAGGGGGATCGAAAACAGATGAGAGAGAGAAGGGATCCAGGAGCGAGGAGGGGGATCGAAAACAGATGAGAGAGAAGGGATCCAGGAGCGAGGAGGGGGATCGAAAACAGATGAGAGAGAAGGGATCCAAGAGCGAGGAGGGGGATCGAAAACAGATGAGAGAGAAGGGATCCAAGAGCGAGGAGGGGGATCGAAAACAGATGAGAGAGAAGGGATCCAAGAGCGAGGAGGGGGATCGAAAACAGATGAGAGAGAAGGGATCCAGGAGCGAGGAGGGGGATCGAAAACAGATGAGAGAGAAGGGATCCAAGAGCGAGGAGGAGGATCGAAAACAGATGAGAGAGAAGGGATCCAAGAGCGAGGAGGGGGATCGAAAACAGATGAGAGAGAAGGGATCCAGGAGCGAGGAGGGGGATCGAAAACAGATGAGAGAGAAGGGATCTAAGAGCGAGGAGGGGGATCGAAAACAGATGAGAGAGAAGGGATCCAAGAGCGAGGAGGGGGATCGAAAACAGATGAGAGAGAAGGGATCCAAGAGCGAGGAGGGGGATCGAAAACAGATGAGAGAGAAGGGATCCAAGAGCGAGGAGGAGGATCGAAAACAGATGAGAGAGAAGGGATCCAGGAGCGAGGAGGGGGATCGAAAACAGATGAGAGAGAAGGGATCCAGGAGCGAGGAGGGGGATCGAAAACAGATGAGAGAGAAGGGATCCAAGAGCGAGGAGGGGGATCGAAAACAGATGAGAGAGAAGGGATCCAAGAGCGAGGAGGGGGATCGAAAACAGATGAGAGAGAAGGGATCCAAGAGCGAGGAGGAGGATCGAAAACAGATGAGAGAGAAGGGATCCAAGAGCGAGGAGGGGGATCGAAAACAGATGAGAGAGAAGGGATCCAAGAGCGAGGAGGGGGATCGAAAACAGATGAGAGAGAAGGGATCCAAGAGCGAGGAGGGGGATCGAAAACAGATGAGAGAGAAGGGATCCAAGAGCGAGGAGGGGGATCGAAAACAGATGAGAGAGAAGGGATCCAAGAGCGAGGAGGGGGATCGAAAACAGATGAGAGAGAAGGGATCCAAGAGCGAGGAGGAGGATCGAAAACAGATGAGAGAGAAGGGATCCAGGAGCGAGGAGGGGGATCGAAAACAGATGAGAGAGAAGGGATCCAGGAGCGAGGAGGAGGATCGAAAACAGATGAGAGAGAAGGGATCCAAGAGCGAGGAGGGGGATCGAAAACAGATGAGAGAGAAGGGATCCAGGAGCGAGGAGGGGGATCGAAAACAGATGAGAGAGAAGGGATCCAAGAGCGAGGAGGGGGATCGAAAACAGATGAGAGAGAAGGGATCCAAGAGCGAGGAGGAGGATCGAAAACAGATGAGAGAGAAGGGATCCAAGAGCGAGGAGGGGGATCGAAAACAGATGAGAGAGAAGGGCTCCAGGAGCGAGGAGGAGGATCGAAAACAGATGAGAGAGAAGGGATCCAAGAGCGAGGAGGGGGATCGAAAACAGATGAGAGAGAAGGAATCCAAGAGCGAGGAGGGGGATCGAAAACAGATGAGAGAGAAGGGATCCAAGAGCGAGGAGGAGGATCGAAAACAGATGAGAGAGAAGGGATCCAGGAGCGAGGAGGAGGATCGAAAACAGATGAGAGAGAAGGGATCCAGGAGCGAGGAGGGGGATCGAAAACAGATGAGAGAGAAGGGATCCAGGAGCGAGGAGGAGGATCGAAAACAGATGAGAGAGAAGGGATCCAGGAGCGAGGAGGAGGATCGAAAACAGATGAGAGAGAAGGGATCCAAGAGCGAGGAGGGGGATCGAAAACAGATGAGAGAGAAGGGATCCAAGAGCGAGGAGGGGGATCGAAAACAGATGAGAGAGAGAAGGGATCCAAGAGCGAGGAGGAGGATCGAAAACAGATGAGAGAGAAGGGATCCAGGAGCGAGGAGGGGGATCGAAAACAGATGAGAGAGAAGGGATCCAGGAGCGAGGAGGAGGATCGAAAACAGATGAGAGAGAAGGGATCCAAGAGCGAGGAGGGGGATCGAAAACAGATGAGAGAGAAGGGATCCAGGAGCGAGGAGGGGGATCGAAAACAGATGAGAGAGAAGGGATCCAGGAGCGAGGAGGAGGATCGAAAACAGATGAGAGAGAAGGGATCCAAGAGCGAGGAGGGGGATCGAAAACAGATGAGAGAGAAGGGATCCAAGAGCGAGGAGGGGGATCGAAAACAGATGAGAGAGAAGGGATCCAGGAGCGAGGAGGGGGATCGAAAACAGATGAGAGAGAGAAGGGATCCAGGAGCGAGGAGGGGGATCGAAAACAGATGAGAGAGAAGGGATCCAGGAGCGAGGAGGGGGATCGAAAACAGATGAGAGAGAAGGGATCCAAGAGCGAGGAGGAGGATCGAAAACAGATGAGAGAGAAGGGATCCAGGAGCGAGGAGGGGGATCGAAAACAGATGAGAGAGAAGGGATCCAGGAGCGAGGAGGGGGATCGAAAACAGATGAGAGAGAAGGGATCCAAGAGCGAGGAGGAGGATCGAAAACAGATGAGAGAGAAGGGATCCAGGAGCGAGGAGGGGGATCGAAAACAGATGAGAGAGAAGGGATCCAGGAGCGAGGAGGGGGATCGAAAACAGATGAGAGAGAAGGGATCCAGGAGCGAGGAGGAGGATCGAAAACAGATGAGAGAGAAGGGATCCAAGAGCGAGGAGGGGGATCGAAAACAGATGAGAGAGAAGGGATCCAGGAGCGAGGAGGGGGATCGAAAACAGATGAGAGAGAAGGGATCCAGGAGCGAGGAGGGGGATCGAAAACAGATGAGAGAGAAGGGATCCAGGAGCGAGGAGGAGGATCGAAAACAGATGAGAGAGAAGGGATCCAGGAGCGAGGAGGGGGATCGAAAACAGATGAGAGAGAAGGGATCCAGGAGCGAGGAGGAGGATCGAAAACAGATGAGAGAGAAGGGATCCAGGAGCGAGGAGGAGGATCGAAAACAGATGAGAGAGAAGGGATCCAGGAGCGAGGAGGGGGATCGAAAACAGATGAGAGAGAAGGGATCCAGGAGCGAGGAGGAGGATCGAAAACAGATGAGAGAGAAGGGATCCAGGAGCGAGGAGGGGGATCGAAAACAGATGAGAGAGAAGGGATCCAGGAGCGAGGAGGGGGATCGAAAACAGATGAGAGAGAAGGGATCCAAGAGCGAGGAGGGGGATCGAAAACAGATGAGAGAGAAGGGATCCAGGAGCGAGGAGGGGGATCGAAAACAGATGAGAGAGAAGGGATCCAGGAGCGAGGAGGGGGATCGAAAACAGATGAGAGAGAAGGGATCCAGGAGCGAGGAGGGGGATCGAAAACAGATGAGAGAGAAGGGATCCAGGAGCGAGGAGGGGGATCGAAAACAGATGAGAGAGAAGGGATCCAGGAGCGAGGAGGGGGATCGAAAACAGATGAGAGAGAAGGGATCCAGGAGCGAGGAGGAGGATCGAAAACAGATGAGAGAGAAGGGATCCAGGAGCGAGGAGGAGGATCGAAAACAGATGAGAGAGAAGGGATCCAAGAGCGAGGAGGAGGATCGAAAACAGATGAGAGAGAAGGGATCCAGGAGCGAGGAGGAGGATCGAAAACAGATGAGAGAGAAGGGATCCAGGAGCGAGGAGGGGGATCGAAAACAGATGAGAGAGAAGGGATCCAGGAGCGAGGAGGAGGATCGAAAACAGATGAGAGAGAAGGGATCCAGGAGCGAGGAGGGGGATCGAAAACAGATGAGAGAGAAGGGATCCAGGAGCGAGGAGGAGGATCGAAAACAGATGAGAGAGAAGGGATCCAAGAGCGAGGAGGAGGATCGAAAACAGATGAGAGAGAAGGGATCCAAGAGCGAGGAGGGGGATCGAAAACAGATGATAGAGAGAAGGGATCCAAGAGCGAGGAGGGGGATCGAAAACAGATGAGAGAGAAGGGATCCAGGAGCGAGGAGGAGGATCGAAAACAGATGAGAGAGAAGGGATCCAAGAGCGAGGAGGGGGATCGAAAACAGATGAGAGAGAAGGGATCCAAGAGCGAGGAGGAGGATCGAAAACAGATGAGAGAGAAGGGATCCAAGAGCGAGGAGGAGGATCGAAAACAGATGAGAGAGAAGGGATCCAGGAGCGAGGAGGGGGATCGAAAACAGATGAGAGAGAAGGGATCCAAGAGCGAGGAGGGGGATCGAAAACAGATGAGAGAGAAGGGATCCAGGAGCGAGGAGGGGGATCGAAAACAGATGAGAGAGAAGGGATCCAGGAGCGAGGAGGGGGATCGAAAACAGATGAGAGAGAAGGGATCCAGGAGCGAGGAGGGGGATCGAAAACAGATGAGAGAGAAGGGATCCAAGAGCGAGGAGGGGGATCGAAAACAGATGAGAGAGAAGGGATCCAGGAGCGAGGAGGGGGATCGAAAACAGATGAGAGAGAAGGGATCCAGGAGCGAGGAGGGGGATCGAAAACAGATGAGAGAGAAGGGATCCAGGAGCGAGGAGGAGGATCGAAAACAGATGAGAGAGAAGGGATCCAAGAGCGAGGAGGGGGATCGAAAACAGATGAGAGAGAAGGGATCCAGGAGCGAGGAGGGGGATCGAAAACAGATGAGAGAGAAGGGATCCAGGAGCGAGGAGGAGGATCGAAAACAGATGAGAGAGAAGGGATCCAGGAGCGAGGAGGGGGATCGAAAACAGATGAGAGAGAAGGGATCCAGGAGCGAGGAG
>NC_091582.1:19725096-19727596 GCF_042767895.1 Penaeus vannamei | reverse complement strand
AACATGAAGATGATGTGGAAGGTAAATAACGAAAAATTAAATAACGAAGGGGTAAATGACGAAAGGTAAATAACGAAAGGTAATAACGAAAGGTAAATAACGAAGGTAAATAACGAAAGGTAAATAACGAAAGGTAAATAACGAGGTAAGCGTAACGAAGAAAGGTAAATAACGAGGTAAATAACGGAAGTGCGTAACGAAAGGTAAATAACGAAAGGTAAATAACGAAAGGTAAATAACGAAAGGTGAATAACGAAAGGTAAATAACGAAAGGTGAATAACGAAAGGTAAATAACGAAAGGTAAATAACGAAAGGTAAATAACGAAAGGTAAATAACGAAAGGTAAATAACGAAAGGTAAATAGCAAGGAAACACACGGACAAGATATATTCGTGCGTTTCCCCCACTCATGACAATCCTTATTTCATCCAGACTTTACGAAACACGAACGTCAAGCGCCCACCCACGCCCACACGAACGTCAAGCGCCCACCCACCCCCCACCCTACGCCCACACGACCGTCAAGCGCCCACCCACCCCCCACGCCATACGCCGGAACGTCAAGCACCCACCCACCCCCATCCCACGCCCACATGAACGTCAAGCGCCCACCACCCCACGCCCCACACGAACGTCGGCGCCGTTACCCCGCTGCCCCAGAACGTGGCGTTACCCACCCCCACCCCACGCCCACACGAACGTCAAACACCCACCACCACACCCACGCCCACGCCCACACGAACGTCAAACGCCAGCAGCCCCACCCACGCCCACACGAACGTCAAGCGCCCACCCACCCCACGCCCACGCCCACACGAACGTCAAGCGCCCACCCACCCCGCACGCGCCCACACGAACGTCAAACACTCACCCACCCCACCCCACGCCCACACGAACGTCAGAAAAAACCTCACCCCCACCCCCGCCCACACGAATAAGCGCCCACCCACCCCCCACCCGCCCACACGAACGTCAAGCGCCCACCCACCCCACGCCCACACGAACGTCAAACACCCACCCACCACCACCCACGCTTACGCGACCGTCAGCGCTTTTACCACCACGCTCCATGCACACGAACGTCGAAAGCCCCTTATTTTTCCCCCATCACGCCCACACGAGGCAATCAAACGCCCACCCACCCCACGCCCACGCCCACACGAACGTCAAGCGCCACCCACCCCACGCCCGCGCACGAACGTCAAGCACCCACCCACCCCCACCCCACACGAACGTCAGCGCCCCACCCACGCCCACACGAACGTCCAAACCACCCGCCACCACCCATACGCCACACGAACATTAAACACCCACCCACCCCCACCCCACACGAACGTCAAGCGCCCACCGCCCACACGAACGTCAAACACCCACCCACCCCCCACCCACGCCCACACAACCATCAAAGCGCGGGCGTTGCAAACTACCACGGAATGCAATGTTGCTGTTTCGCGGTGACTCTGCAACAGAAGATAGAGAGAGAGAGAGAGAGAGAGAGAGAGAGAGAGAGAGAGAGAGCGAGACAAAGGGAAGGAGCTGGCGTGCGGGCGTGCGGGCGTGCGGGCGTCATCCCCGGACTCCAGGCGAATAGCATCTTCATCTCCCTACTTCCGGCCGGACCGCAATGACGCCGACCGGACCACCGCAAGCCAGCGCCGCTTGCGGGAAAGACCACATACGTTCTCCGGTGGGAAACGGAGGGAGATGCGGCGTCGTGTGGTCGTTGGCGGCGGCATCCTCCCCTCCCCCTTCTCTCTCTCTCTTTCCTCCTCTTCCTCTCTTTCTCTCTCTGTTTGTCTCTCTTTCTCTCTCTCTCTCTCTCTTTCTCTCTCTCTGTTTGTCTCTCTTTCTCTCTTTCTCTCTCTCTCTCGCTCTCTCTCTCTTTCTTTCTCTCTCTCTCTCTCTCTCTCTCTCTCTCTCTCTCTCTCTCTCTCTCTCTCTCTCTCTCTCTTTCTTTCTCTCTCTCTCACTCTCTCTCTGTTTGTCTCTCTTTCTCTGTCTCTCTTTTTCTCTCTCTCTCTTTCTCTCTCTCTTGTCTCTCTCTCTCTCTCTTTCCTCCTCTTCCTCTCTTTCTCTCTCTCTCTCTCTGTGTACGTCTCTTTGTCTGTCTCTCTGTTTGTCTGCCTGTCTTTCTCTCTCTCTCTCTCTGTTTGTCTCTCTCTCTCTCTGTGTCTGTCTGTCTGTTTGTTTGTCTATCTGTCTGGCTGTCTGTCCTTGTCTGTCTGTCTGTCTCTGTCTCTGTCTCTGTCTCTGTCTGTCTCTCTCTCTCTCTCTCTCTCTCTTTCTTTCTCTCTCTCTCTCCCTCTATATCTCTCTCACTCTCTCTCTCTCTCTCCCTCTCTAACTCTCTCTCTCTCTCTCCCTCTCTAACTCTCTCTCTCTCTCTCTCACTCTCACTCTCTCACTCTCTCTCTCTCTCTCCCTCTCTAACTATCTCTCTCTCTCTCTCCCGAGTCTTTTTCTCCCCCTTCCCACCTTTCGCTCGCGAGATTCCTTCCT
>NC_091582.1:19712596-19715096 GCF_042767895.1 Penaeus vannamei | reverse complement strand
TTATTATTATTATTATTATTATTATTATTATTATCATTATTATTATTATCATTATTATTATTATCATCATTATTAGTATTATTATTATTATTTTTATTATTATTATTATTATTATTATTATTATTATTATTATTATTATTATTATTATTATTATTATCATTATCATGGTTATTATTATTATTATTATCATTATTATTATTATTATTATTATTATTATTATTATTATTATTATTATTATTATTATTATTATTATTATTATTATTATTATTATTATTATTATTATCATTATCTTTTATTCATGCTATTCTTTTGTTATCATTATTATCATTTTCAGTATTATTATCATTATTATCATTATCATTATTATTATTTTCATTATTATTATCATTATTATTATTATTATTATTATTATTATTATTATTATTATTATTATTATTATTATTATTATTATTATCATCATTATTATTATTATTATTATTATCATTATTATTATTACTATTATTATTTTTATTATTTTTATTATTATTATTATTATTATTATTATTATTATTATTATTATTATTATTATTATTATCATTATTACTATCATTATTATCATTATTATTATCCTTATTATTATTATCATTATTATTATTACTAGGGTAACAATTATGATAATAATATAATTATGATAAGCACACACACACAGAAACACACACACACACGTAGCTTTCCCAAATACTCAAAATTCAAGCAAAATAAAATAGTTTGCATATCTTTAAAGAAAATGAAAGAAAAAGGAAAAAAAGACGAAAAAAATAGCCATTATATTTGGCTCCTCCTACCCTCCCCCTCCCCCTCCCCCCCTCGTATTTCAGGGGGAAGGGATAGAAAAAAGCGGTGATAATAAAGAGGACATGAGCGACAGAAGAAATACGAAAATAAGAATAGATAAAGAAAAGAAATTAAAAAAGATGAATAAAAAAATATGAAGAAGGGAAAATAAAGAGAAGGAGGAGGAACGGAAGGGGATGGGGGAAGGAGGAGAGGGGAGAGAAGAAAGAGGGGATGAGAAGGGGGAAGGGGATAGAGAAGAGGAGAAGAAGGAAAAAAGAGGGGAGAGGGGGGAGGGAGGGAATGGGAAGATAGAAATAGGAGGTAAAAGGTGAGAGGGGGAAGAAGAAAGGGAGGGGGGAAGGGGGAAAGGAAGAGGAGAGGGGGAGATGAAGAGAAAGGAGAGAAGAGGAGGGGGAAGAGTTAAAAGCATGGGAAAGGGAAGCGGAAGGGAGAGAGAGCAAGGATAAGAAAGAAAGAAAAGAGGGTAGGAGAGAAAATAAGGAGAATAAAGGTAAAGAGAAAGAGAAAGGGGAAAGAACAAAATAGAAAGGGGGAAGAAAGGAGGGGGAAGGAAAGAAGGGAGAGAGGGAGGAACAGCAGAAGTAAGAAGAAGAAGGAAAAGAGGGAAAGGTAAAGTGAGAGGCGTAGCAACGAGGAAGGGAGTAATATCACAAAAGGAGAGATAGGGAATAATGAAGAATAGCAGGGCAAGAGGAGGGAGAGGGGGGGGGGGTAGGCAGTAACTTGCGGTGAGTGGGAGTACATGGGAAGAGTGAGGGAGGGGGAGGAGAGGGGGGAGGGGGGATAGGGAGAAGGAGAGAGGATAGGGAGGGAGAGGGAGGGGAGAGGAAGGGAGGTGGAGGGGAGAGGGAGGGAGAGGGGATAGGGAGGGAGAGGAAGGCAAAGGAGGTGGAGGATGAGAGGGAGGGAGAGGGGACAGGGAGGGAGAGGGAGGGAGAGGGAGGGAGGGGGGAGGGGGAGAGGGGAGATTTGCCAGGCCTGCAAGTCATTACTGTCTCTAGGCCACAGCACTCGCCAAGGCCTATCCCGCCTCCTCCTTCCACGTAAACAACCGAAGCATAGGCCTACTGCATTGGTGCCGCAAGGGAGACTAATCCAAAAAGCAACGTAGACAGCACAGACAGGACGAGGGGGAGGGGGAGGGGGGAGCATAGAGCTATATATATATGTATATAAAACTGAAATGAAAGGCCTACAAAAAAAAATGCACGTGCTTTTGGCAAGAGGAGCCGTAGACCTATGCCGGCTAGCCTCGCACAGGGTCCCGCCGGTGCATTGCTTGTGCATTCCATCATGGCTCGTGATGCCATACGCTGGTCAACCCATTTCCCCCATTTCCTTCCCTATTTCTCCCCCTTTCCTTTCAGATCCAAACTTTCAAGACACGTCAACCCTTCAAAACAACCAAATAAGAAGCAAAATCGACCTTAAAAACCTCATACAAGAGAGGCAAAACCCCCGAAACGGAACCGGCCAAAACTATCGTACTGGGAGAAGCTTAATCAAGAAATGTTACCCGCGTGCCTGGCTGTCTCATAGGCCTAAGAAGTGTGGCCTTCCCTCCGGACGCTCAGCCGTGAGGTCGCGCCGCCAACTCACACACATGCAGTGCACCAACAGCTCCTCGAAGGCCTATTACTTATTAAACAAAAAGAAATTTTTA
>NC_091582.1:19702596-19707596 GCF_042767895.1 Penaeus vannamei | reverse complement strand
TAATTCATAATAAAAAAACAACAACAACAACGAAATGATGAACTAGAAGCCTTCCATCCAATCCCTTTTCCTCATCCTGCAGAAAATCCTGAAGGAAGAAAAAGATGCCAAAGAGACGTCGGCGAAGGAGGTAGCAAGGAGGGAGAAGGGGAGGAAAGGAGGGCAAGGGGGAAGGAGAAGGGGGGAGAGGGATGACAGGAGGGAAGAGAGTGGAGGGCAAGGGGGAAGAGGAGAAGGGGGGAGAGGGTTGTGACAGGGAGGAAGGGAGGGCAAGGGGGGAAGGAGAAGGGGGAGGAAGGGATGAGACAGGGGAAGGAAGGGAGGGCAAGGAGGAAGGAGAAGGAGAAAGGGGGAGAGGGATGACAGGGGAGGAAGGGAGGGCAAGGGGGAAGGAGAAGAAGGGGGGAGAGGGAAGACAGGGGGAGGAGGGGGAGCAAGGGCAAGCAGCATAGGCCTGGTTGTATAGGCCTGCCTGGCGACTTGCCTACCGCACTGCAGCGCCAAACAGGATGTGTCATTTGGCCGGTCTTCGAAGTTCCTCTGTTCCTCCTCCTCGGGCTCACTGCTCTCTGCGCCATCTGTTTGCGCGTGTGCATAACGCTGTCTATCTATCTATTTATCTGTTTGTCTGTCTATTTATCTGTCTATTTGTTTGTCTGTCTATCTATCTATTTATCTGTTTGTCTGTCTATTTATCTGTCTATTTGTTTGTCTGTCTATTTATCTGTTTGTCTATTTGTTTGTCTGTTTGTCTATTTGTTTGTCTGTCTATTTATCTGTTTGCCTATGTGTTTGTCTGTCTATTTATCTGTTTGTCTATTTGTTTGTCTGTTTGTCTATTTGTTTGTCTGTCTATTTATCTGTTTGTCTATTTGTTTGTCTGTCTATTTATCTGTCTGTCTATTTGTTTATCTGTCTATTCATCTGTTTGTGTGTGTGCGTGTGTTATGTTTGTTTGTATGTGTGTGTATGCTTGTGTGTGTGTGTATGTGTGTGTGTGTGTGTGAGCGTGTGTTATGTTTGCTTGTATGTGTGTATGCTTGTGTGTGTATGTGTGTGTGTGTGTGAGCGTGTGTTATGTTTGCTTGTATGTGTATGTGTGTGTGTGTGTGTGTGAGCGTGTGTTATGTTTGCTTGTATGTGTATGTGTGTGTGTGTGTGACTGTATTCCCGTCCTTCCATCTAGCTAGCAAAACTATTTCCGTATTTACCTATCCCTTACTCGCCTATCCATCTATCCTGCTAATTTTACTGGCTATCTATTCATCTCCCTATCTACCACCTCTCTATTTGCATAATTATATAATCATCTTCATACTTTACTTGTTTCTGTTCTGATTCACCGGTTATGTAAAAAGGGAAGCTTATTATTATTATTTATTTACATTTTCTGTTTACGTTTTTACATTAACCGTTATTTTCTGTGTCTTCTTTTTATCCTATTCTTCTTCTCTCTTTTATTTATTCACTTACCTATTCTTTTTTTTTGTATTGTTTTGTTTCCTATAATTTCAATTGCTTATCGCTTTGTTTGTATTTATCGGTCTGTCTCTTTACATCTACATTATAGTATTTTATAACTTTTGATTCCGATGCTAAAATCCGCATTTATAACTCACTATTAATACGCTATCTACACGCGCTCATTAAATGTGTAAGCACTGAAGATTAATGCTTATTTATTCATTTATTAATTAATGCAAACCTACAAACTTTTTCCAATTTAATCTAACCTTATTTAGTAGACCGAAAATGGCGCTTAAGGATTCATATAAACGGTCTTGTAGCCATCACCCTCCTTGTGTGTGTGTGTGTGTGTGTGTGTGTGTGTGTGTGTGTGTGTGTGTTTATCTGTCTCTGTGTTTGATTGTCTGTGTGTCAGTCTGTGTGTTTGACTGTCTGTGTGTCTGTGTGTGTGTCAGTCTGTGTGTTTGTCTGTGTTTGTCTGTGTTTGTCTCTCTGTTCGTCTTTCTTTGTGTGACTCTCTCTATATATATTTCTCTGTGTCTGTTTCTGTCTGTCTGTCTCTGTTTGTCTTTCTCTGTTTCTCTCTTCTCTCTCTCTCTCTATGTCCACCTCTCACTCTTTGTGTACCTCCTATCTCTCTCTCTTTTCTGTCTATTTCTGGTTCTCTGCTCTTCTCTGTGTTTGTATGTGTCTTTCTCTATCTCTGTACCTCTCTCTCTCTCTCTCTCTCCCTCTCTCTCTTTCTCTGTGTTTGTATGTGTCTTTCTCTATCTCTGTACCTCTCTCTCTCTATTTCTCTCTCCATCTCTCTCTCTCTCCCTCTTTCTCTCCCTGTGCCTCTGCTTGTGATACATTCCCTTGTCCTCTCCTGAAAGACGAGACCCCCTCCCCCCACCCCCGCCCCCCGTCCCCGCCCACTAATGCCCCCAATGCACCCCCTCCATTCACCCCGTCTTCTCTCGTGGGTCAGCGCCCCCCTTCGGCTACTAAGTCCATAGAGGCGACGCTCCCCTTCCAAAACGGAGTAATTACCGACCATATTTACCTTGGGCGTCCTTGCCACGGAGGAGGAAACAGTTGCGGTAAAAACGGCCGAGAGAATGAATCACATTCTTGCATTTTGTGTCGGAGCGAGTCACGACTTCGAACCGGGTCAGGTTGCCAAGTGGGAGCAAAGGGAGGATTTTCGCTTTAAACCCTCTCTCTCATTCGCCTTTTTTTTGTTGTTTTTTAGACCCTCTCTTTCGTGTTGTGTTTTTCTTCTCTCTTTTCTTTATCTCTCGTATTTCCCTCTCTTTCGTGTTTTTTTTTCTTCTCTCTTTTCTTTATCTCTCGTATTTCCCTCTCTTTCGTGTTTTTTTTTCTCTCTCTTTTCTTTTCTTTATCTCTCGTATTTCTCTTCTTTTACCTCAACTTTGAGATGAATCGATTTTTTTTCTCCTTTTTTTTCCTAATCTACTTTTTTTTTTTCTTTTCTTTTAAGATTCTAGCGCGACCGGACTTGAATTGGAAGCAAGGACGGTGTAACGATAAAGAAAAAAGAAAAAGAAAGAAAGAAAAAAAAATGTATATATTCATGTACAAGAACGAGTGCACCTGACCCGCAAAAGTGCAAGTCATGATAGGGTCGGGTGGCTTACGAGTCGCTGTTTGTGTGTTACTGCCCGCGCTGGCAACACTGCCTGAAGTTGCATATTTAAGGTGGCAACACTGCAGGAAGATGCAATGTGCTATCTTGAAGGAATTTAGATGAATACCAAGAAAGGTTAAACCGCTGACAAGGATTTTAGCCATTCCAGACACACGCTCAAATAAAGGGTCTCTTTTGCACCTAAATGGCCATAAAAACTTCGTTCAGATCCATTAATTCCTCACTGCATCGTGTGTCATGCGTTGGTATCACTGCCACGGGGCTTATTGTTCGATAAAGTAAACATTTCGAGCTGGTAACACTGGCGAGATGTCGAAAGATATTTATGAATGGAAACGGAGCACAGCGGACATTACGAGGCGAAAATCTTATCAATAGGAATGAAACAAAACGAATACTTTATTGTACAATTGTGTTTCTTCTTATCTGGACATTTTAGAAGTCTAACGCCTGCAATTTAGCGACATCCGTGTAAATGAAAAAATAAAAAAATGTGTTCTGATATATATTTCGTGCTATCCATTCATAACAAATCACTATCTCACTGAACAAGTTAAAATAATAATGATAATAATAATAATAATAATAATAATAATAATAATAATAATAATAATAATAATAATGATAATAATGATAATAAATTGAATAAGGAGTTTCGTTAAGAAAGACTTTAGAAAACGCATCAGTCTTAAATCGCACATACGCACGTTTCCCCCGAAATACCAGACAGTATAACCTTTTAGATAACGGAAGATGTATGGGGGAAGAGTCGAGACAGGGCGAGTAGTCGGGAATGTTCCAGTAATATATAACTCAGTGACGCACGGGGCAAAAGGGATGTGTGAAACGGTATTATTTTCTCCTTGGCAAAACTGTTACAGCCATGAAACACTTTTTACATATTCTGTGAAATAAACACATTTACTACAATATATCCTAAGAAGAACTCATGGAAGAAAATCCTATGTTAGAATCCATTTAACGGTTACTTCACACCAGCTGCAAAGACAAAGAAAATGAGAAAAAGAGGAGAAAAAAGTCACTTGAACGAAAAAAAAGGTTTTAGGCTCGTCGTCACCATGGTGGGCGGAGCGAAGCAACGTGGTGCGCGGGACATAGATCACTTGAGGAAAGCTACATGCACGGACCGTCGTTGGTGACCTCTCACACCCTTCCTTTTTGTAACGAAGATTACGAAAATAAGAGACTATTAATCTCTGTACTTATCATATACGCATTTGCTTGACCTATGGAACCCGAAAAATATATATTAAGGCGTTTTAAATATATGATATGCTCGGTATATGTTTGGGTTATTATACATGAAAGTGTAAACCAATTTTTGTAAAATAAAAAAATAAAAACTCGAATTTTTATTTCCAAATATTTACGAAAACAGTTTCTGCAAATGTTTAAGATGCTATTAACGATGTTATAGTAATAATGATAATGATGCTGATAACTATAATGTTGATAATAATAATAATGATGCTAATGATAGTAATAACGATAATGATAATAATCATGATAATAATAACAATGATAAAATTATAGTAATAATAATGATACTGCTACAATTCCTAGTGATGATAATGATGATAATAATAATAGTGATAACAATAACAATAGTAATAATGATACTAATGATAATAACATCAATGATGATAATGATAACATCATAATAATGATGATAATCATGATAATGATAATCATAATCATAATAATCATAATATGATAATGATAACAACAATAATGATAAAATGATTATCATTATTACCATTATCATCATTATTGTTATTAATATCATTGTCATTATTATCATCATTGTTATTGATAATGATAACAATGATCATAATGAAAACACCAAATTAATAATAACACC
>NC_091582.1:19687596-19695096 GCF_042767895.1 Penaeus vannamei | reverse complement strand
GAGAGAGAGAGAGAGAGAGAGAGAGAAAGAGTCAGAGAGAGAGAGAGAGACAGACAGATAGAGAGGGAGAGAGGGAACAAGACAGAAAGAAAGAGAGAGAAAGAGAGAGAGAGAAAGAAAGAGTGAAAGAAAGAGAGAAAGAAAGAGAGTGAAAAAGAAAGAAAGAGAGTGAAAGAAAGAGAAAGAAAGAGAGAAATCAACATCCAGAAGAAAAGACACAAACAGACATTAAATGGAAATGAACACAAGAAAGAGACAATCCACCCCCTCCCCCTCACTCCTCACTCCCCCAAAAAACGAAAAAAAAACGAGAAAAAAAACGAAAAACGAAAAAAAGGCAAAAAAAAAAAAAAATAATGATAATAATAAATAAATAAAAAATAGAATAAAATAAAGAGAAAAAAACGAAAAAAAAGACGAAAACAATCATCACCAAAGAGGCACCGTAAAGAGCAAGACGAGGGCAAGACAAGTCTGTAAAAAAGTAGAATAAGGAAAAAGTTGATATATTCATAGGGCATCAAGGGCAGGAAAACCGACCACATGTACACACACTCACACGCGCATAGACTCACACACATAGATGTACATACACAAACACACTCACACACGCATAGATTTCCAAACAAAGACGTACATACACACACACACACTCACACACGCATAGACTCACACACACAGACGTACACACACACACACACACACGCACATCGACATATTCACACAGACACACACCCATAGACGCATACACAAAGACATGTAAGGCAAACAAACAAACAAAAAACACATATGCTGGCAAGCAAACACTCAAACACACACAGGGAATCAAAACACACAAACACACACACACACACATCTCTCTCTCTCTCTCTCTCTATCTATCTATCTATCTATCTATCTATCTATCTATCTATCTATATATATATATATATATATATATATATATATATATATATATATATATATGTATATATATACATATACATATATATATATACGAAACACACCAACCTACGGATACCAAATTCGCGAGAAAATAAACATTATGAAACCCCAAAACACCCCACCCACCCCCACCCCCTCCACACCCTCCACCCCCCCCCCCCACTCCCCCACAGCCCCCCCTCCACACCCCGCCCCCCCCCCCCCTCCACACCCCCTCCACACCCCCCTCCACACGCCCACAGCAACCCAGGCCCTCGAAGAAATTGCATTAGTTCATCTTGATAACGCGAGACGGCGTGAAATGATTCCCAGCTTGTCCTCTCTCCTTGATACGGTGGCAGTGATTTTGCATTCAGCCATAACCCGTTCTGATCCTCAATGGACTGCTTCAGGGGGAGAGATACGACTTCTTGTGGCGTTTAATACTTTATGCAGACATGATTATAGTCGTTTGTTTGTTCGGTGTTTAAGAAATAGCGTGATTTTTTTTTTTGAAACGTTTATGATCGTTTGTTTGTTCGGTGTTAGAGAAATAGCGTGATTTTTTTTTTTTTTTTTTTTAAACGTTTATAATCGTTTGTTTGTTCGGTGTTTAAGAAATAGCGTGATTTTTATTTTTTATTTTTTTGAAACGTTTATAATCGTTTGTTTGTTTGGTGTTTAAGAAATAGAGTGATATTTTTTTTTCCTTTTTTTTTTTTTGAAACGTTTATAATCGTTTGTTTGTTTGGTGTTTAAGAAATAGCGTGATTTTTTTTTTTTTTTTTTTTTTTTGAAACGTTTATGATCGTTTGTCTGTTTGGTTAAGAAATAGCGTGATTTTTTTTTTGAAACGTTTATAATCGTTTGTCTGTTCGGTGTTTAAGAAATAGCGTGATATTTTTTTTTTTTTTTTTTTTTGAAACGTTTATAATCGTTTGTTTGTTTGGTGTTTAGGAAATAGCGTGATTTTTTTTTTTTTTTTTTTTGAAACGTTTATAATCGTTTGTTTGTTTGGTGTTTAGGAAATAGCGTGATTTTTTTTTTTTTTTTTTGAAACGTTTATAATCGTTTGTTTGTTCGGTGTTTAAGAAATAGCGTGATATTTTTTTTTTTTTTTTTTTTTTGAAACGTTTATAATCGTTTGTTTGTTTGGTGTTTAGGAAATAGCGTGATTTTTTTTTTTTTTTTTTTTTGAAACGTTTATAATCGTTTGTTTGTTTGGTGTTTAAGAAATAGCGCTGATTTTTTTTTTTTTTTGAAACGTTTATAATCGTTTGTTTGTTCGGTGTTTAAGGAAATAGACGTGATTTTTTTTTTTTTTTTTGAAAGGTTTTATAATCGTTTGTTTGTTTGGTGTTTAAGAAATAGCGTGATTTTTTTTTTTTTTTTTGAAACGTTTATGATCGTTTGTTTGTTTGGTGTTTAAACGTTTATAATCGTTTGTTTGTTCAGTGTTTTAAGAAATAGCGTAATTTTTTTTTTTTTTTTTTTGAAACGTTTATGATCGTACAGATTGTTTGAACATTTGGTGTTTAAGAAATAGCGTGATTTTTTTTTTGAAACGTTGTAGTCGTTTGACTTGTTGGTGTTTAGAAATAGTGATTTTTTTTTTTTTGAAACGTTTATAATCGTTTGTTTGTTTGGTGTTTAAGAAATAGCGTGATTTTTTTTTTTTTTTTTGAAACGTTTATAATCATTTCTTTGTTTGGTGTTTAAGAAATAGCGTGAGTTTTTTTGGAAACGTTTTTTTAATCGTTTGTTTGTTCGGTGTTTAAATAGCGTGATTTTTGAAACAGTTATATTCAGTTTCTTTGTTTGATGTTTAAATAGCGTTATTTTTTTTTTGAAACGTTTATAATCGTTTGTTTGTTCGGTGTTTAAGAAATAGCGTGATTTTTTTTTTTTTTTGAAACGTTTATAATCGTTTCTTTGTTTGGTGTTTAAGAAATAGCGTTATTTTTTTTTTTTTTTGAAACGTTTATAATCGTTTGTTTGTTTGGTGTTTAAGAAATAGCGTGATTTTTTTTTTTTTTTTTTGAAACGTTTATGATCGTTTGTTTGTTTGGTGTTTAAGAAATAGCGTGATTTTTTTTTTTGAAACGTTTATGATCGTTTGTTTGTTGGTGTTTAAGCGTGATTTTTTTTTGTAACGTTTATAATCGTTTGTTTGTTTGGTGTTTAGGAAATAGCGTGATTTTTTTTTTTTTTTTGAAACGTTTATAATCGTTTGTTTGTTTGGTGTTTAAGAAATAGCGTGATTTTTTTTTTTTTTTTTTTTGAAACGTTTATAATCGTTTGTTTGTTTGGTGTTTAAGAAATAGCGTAATTTTTTTTTTTTTTTTTTTTGAAACGTTTATGATCGTTTGTTTGTTTGGTGTTTAAGAAATAGCGTGATTTTTTTTTTTTTTTTTGAAACGTTTATAATCGTTTGTTTGTTTGGTGTTTAAGAAATAGCGTGATTTTTTTTTTTTTTTTTGAAACGTTTATGATCGTTTGTTTGTTTGGTGTTTAAGAAATAGCGTGATTTTTTTTTTTTTTTTTGAAACGTTTATAATCGTTTGTTTGTTTGGTGTTTAAGAAATAGCGTGATTTTTTTTTTTTTTTTGAAACGTTTATAATCGTTTGTTTGTTTGGTGTTTAAGAAATAGCGTGATTTTTTTTTTTTTTTTTGAACGTTTATTATTGTTTGTTTTTTTGGTGTTTTAGAAATAGCGTGATTTTTTTTTTTGAAACGTTTATAATCGTTTGTTTGTTTGGTGTTTAAGAAATAGCGTGATTTTTTTTTTTTTTTTGAAACGTTTATAATCGTTTCTTTGTTTGGTGTTTAAGAAATAGCGTGATTTTTTTTTTTTTTTGAAACGTTTATAATCGTTTGTTTGTTCGGTGTTTAAGAAATAAGCGTGATTTTTTTTTTTTTTTTTGAAACGTTTATGATCGTTTGTTTGTTTGGTGTTGTAAGAAATAGCGTGATTTTTTTTTTTTTTTTTTTGAAACGTTTATGATCGTTTGTTTGTTTGGTGTTTAAGAAATATCGCGTGATTTTTTTTTTTTTTTTTGAAACGTTTACTTAATCGTTTGTTTGTTTGGTGTTTAAGAAATAGCGTGATTTTTTTTTTTTTTTTTTTGAAACGTTTATAATCGTTTGTTTGTTTTGGTGTTTAAGAAATAGCGTAGATTTTTTTTTTTTTTTTGAAACGTTTATGATCGTTTGTTTGTTTGGTGTTTAAGAAATAGCGTGATTTTTTTTTTTTTTTTTTGAAACGTTTATAATCGTTTGTTTGTTTTGGTGTTTAAGAAATAGCGTGATTTTTTTGAAAGGCGTTTATAATCGTTTGTTTGTTTGGTGTTTAAGGAAATAATGATTTTTTTTTTTTTGAAACGTTTATGATCGTTTGTTTGTTTGGTGTTTAAGAAATAGCGTGATTTTTTTTGAAACGTTGCAAATGTTTGTTTGTTCGTGTTTAAGAAATAGCGTGATTTTTTTTTTTGAAACGTTTATGATCGTTTGTTTGTTTGGTGTTTAAGAAATAGCGTGATTTTTTTTTTTTGAAACGTTTATGATCGTTGTTTTTGACTTTGGTGTTTAAGAAATAGCGTGATTTTTTTTTGAAACGTTTATAATCGTTTGTTTTGTTTGGTGTTTTAAGAAATAGCGTGATTTTTTTTTTTTTTTTTGAAACGTTTATAATCGTTTGTTTGTTCGGGTTGTTTAAGAAATAGCGTGATTTTTTTTTTTTTTTTGAAACGTTTATAATCGTTTGTTTGTTCGGTGTTTAAGAAATAGCGTGATTTTTTTTTTTTTTTTTTTGAAACATTTATAATCGTTTGTTTGTTCGGTGTTTAAGAAATAGCGTGATTTTTTTTTTTTTTGGAAAGCGGGTTTATAATCATTTTGTTTGTTTGGTGTTTAAGAAATAGCGTGATTTTTTTTTTTTTTTTTTGAAACGTTTATAATCGTTTATTTGTTCGGTATTTAAAAAATAGGGTGAAATTTTTTTTTTTTTTTGAAACATTTTTAATCGTTTGTTTTTTCGGTGTTTAAGAAATAACGAGATTATTTTTTTTTTTTTTGAAACGTTTATAATCGTTTGTTTGTTCGGTGTTTAAGAAATAGCGTGATTTTTTTTTTTGAAACGTTTATAATCGTTTGTGACAGTGTTTAAAAAATGACATCGATTTTTTTTTTTTTGAAACGTTTATAATCGTTTGTTTGTTCAGGTGTTTAAGAAATAGCGTCATTTTTTTTTTTTTTTTTGTAACGTTTATAATCGTTTGGTTGGTCGGTGTTTAAGAAATAGCGTGATTTTTTTTTTTTTGAAACGTTTATAATCGTTTGTTTGTTCGTTGTTTAAGAAATACCGTGATTTTTTTTTTTTTTTTTTTGAAACGTTTATAATCGTTTGTTTGTTCGGTGTTTAAGAAATAGCGTGATTTTTTTTTTTTTTTTGAAACGTTTATAATCGTTTGTTTGTTCGGTGTTTAAGAAATAGCGTGATTTTTTTTTTTTTTTTAAACGTTTATAATCGTTTGTTTGTTCGGTGTTTAAGAAATAGCGTGATTTTCTTTTTTTTTTTTTTTGAAACGTTTATAATCGTTTGTTTGTTCGATGTTTAAGAAATAGCGTGATTTTTTTTTTTTTTTTTTTAAACGTTTATAATCGTTTGTTTGTTCGGTGTTTAAGAAATAGCGTGATTTTTTTTTTTTTTTTTGAAAGTTTATAATCGTTTTTTTGTTTAGTGTTTAATAAATAGCGTCATTTTTTTTTTTTTTTTGAAACGTTTATAATCGTTTGTTTGTTCGGTGTTTAAGAAATAGCGTGATTTTTTTTTTTTTTTGAAACGTTTATAATCGTTTGTTTGTTCGGTGTTTAAGAAATAGCGTGATTTTTTTTTTTTTTTTGAAACGTTTATAATCGTTTGTTTGTTCGGTGTTTAAGAAATAGCGTGATTTTTTTTTTTTTTTTTGAAACGTTTATAATCGTTTGTTTGTTCGGTGTTTAAGAAATAGCGTGATTTTTTTTTTTTTTTTGAAACGTTTATAATCGTTTGTTTGTTCGGTGTTTAAGAAATAGCGTGATTTTTTTTTTTTTTTGAAACGTTTATAATCGTTTGTTTGTTCGGTGTTTAAGAAATAGCGTGATTTTTTTTTTTTTTTGAAAGGTTTATAATCGTTTGTTTTGTTCGGATGTTTAGAGAAATAGCGTGATTTTTTTTTTTTGAAACGTTTAGTTAATCGTTTGTTTGTTAGGTGTTTAGAAATAAGCATTGATTTTTTTGAAACGTTTATAATGGTTTGTTTGTTCGGTGTTTAAGAAATAGCGTGATTTTTTTTTTTTTTTTGAAACGTTTATAATAGTGTGTTTGTTCGGTGTTTAAGAAATAGCGTCATTTTTTTTTTTTTTTTGGAACGTTTATAATCGTTTGTTTGTTCGGTGTTTAAGTAATAGCGTGATTTTTTTTTTTTTTTGAAACGTTTATAATCGTTTGTTTGTTCGGTGTTTAAGAAATAGCGTGATTTTTTTTTTTTTTTGAAACGTTTATAATCGTTTGTTTGTTCGGTGTTTAAGAAATAGCGTGATTTTCTTTTTTTTTTTTTTGAAACGTTTATAATCGTTTGTTTGTTCGGTGTTTAAGAAATAGCGTGATTTTTTTTTTTTTTTTTTGAAACGTTTATAATCGTTTGTTTGTTCGGTGTTTAAGAAATAGCGTGATTTTTTTTTTTTTTGAAACGTTTATAATCGTTTGTTTGTTCGGTGTTTAAGAAATAGCGTGATTTTTTTTTTTTTTTTTTTGAAACGTTTATAATCGTTTGTTTGTTCGGTGTTTAAGAAATAGCGTGATTTTTTTTTTGAAACGTTTATGATCGTTTGTTTGTTCGGTGTTTAAGAAATAGCGTGATTTTTTTTTTTTTTTGAAACGTTTATAATCGTTTGTTTGTTCGGTGTTTAAGAAATAGCGTGATTTTCTTTTTTTTTTTTTTGAAACGTTTATAATCGTTTGTTTGTTCGGTGTTTAAGAAATAGCGTGATTTTTTTTTTGAAACGTTTATAATCGTTTGTTTGTTCGGTGTTTAAGAAATAGCGTGATTTTTTTTTTTTTTTTTGAAACGTTTATAATCGTTTGTTTGTTCGGTGTTTAAGAAATAGCGTGATTTTTTTTTTTTTTTTTTGAAACGTTTATAATCGTTTGTTTGTTCGGTGTTTAAGAAATAGCGTGATTTTTTTTTTTGAAACGTTTATGATCGTTTGTTTGTTCGGTGTTTAAGAAATAGCGTGATTTTTTTTTTTTTTTTGAAACGTTTATAATCGTTTGTTGTCGGTGACATTTAAGAAATAAGCGTGATTTTTTTTTTTGAAACGTTTATAATCGTTTGTTTGTTCGGTGTTTAAGAAATGATTTTTTTTTTTTGAAACGTTTATAATCGTTTGTTTGTTCGGTGTTTAAGAAATAGCGTGATTTTTTTTTTTTTTTTTTTGAAACGTTTATAATCGTTTGTTTGTTCGGTGTTTAAGAAAAAGCGTGATTTTTTTTTTGAAACGTTTATGGTCGTTTGATTGTTTGGTGTTTAAGAAAT
>NC_091582.1:19662596-19667596 GCF_042767895.1 Penaeus vannamei | reverse complement strand
CCTCCTCTCTTTCCCTCTTTCCTTCCTCCCCTTTCCCCTTCCCTCACTTCCCCTCCTCCTCCTCCTCCTCCCCTCTCCCCTCTCCCCTTCCCCTCTCAGTCCCTCTGCTATTGGCATAAATACGTAATTGCTATTCACACGTTTCCTGATCCTATGGACAGGGGCTGAAGTTGATGTGATTGGCAGTCTCGGAGAAGTGTCACCTGTCACTTTTTTTATTTTTTTATTTTTACGTTTTTTTTTTAATCTTTAGTTTTTTTTTTCTTTTTTTCTTTCTCTTTCTCCCTCTCTCTCTCTCTCTCTCTGTCTCTCTCTCTCTCTCTCTCTCTCTCTCTCTCTCTCTCTCTCTCTCTCTCTCTCTCTCTCTCTCGCTCTCTCTCGCTCTCCCCCTTTCTTTTCTCTGCTTACCCCTTTTTTTCCCCAATCTGTGTTGAGGCTTTTCTTCTCCCCCAAACCCCTCTTTTTCACCTTCTCAGCCCCTCCCCTCCCCCCTTTCTCCCCCTCCCCCTCAATCCTCCCCTTTTTTCCAATCTGTGTTGAGGCGTTCCTTCCCCCCCTTCCCCCTATCCCTTCCCCCCCCTCCCGGCTTGTTTTCCTTTCTTGCGAGGACAAAAGGGAACTGTGTGAGGTAAATACTTTCATGAACCTCAGTCAGCGAAGGGGGTGTCAGGAGAGGGAGTTTTTGGGGGGAGGAAAAAAATGGGTGTTCGGAGAAGGAGAGAAGGTGGGGGGAAGGGAGGAGGGAGGAGGGATGGGGGATGAGGAAGGAGGGGGAGGCGGAAGGGGAAGGAGGGAGGGGGAGGAGGGGAAGGGAGGGAGGTGAGGGGAAGGGGAGGAGGGGGAGGGAGAGAAGAGGAGGGGAGGAAGGAAGGGGAAGGAGGGAGAAGGGGAAGGGGGAAGGGGGTCTTAGGAAGGAGGGAGGGGGAAGGAGGAGGGAGGAAGAAAGGGAGAAGGAGGGTGAGGAAAGGGAGAAAGATAGGGGGAAGGAAAGGGAGGAAGGGGAAGGAGGAAGAATAGGAAGGAGGGAAGGGAGAGGAAGGAAAGGGAGGAGAAGGGAGGAAGAGGAAGGGTAGAGGAATAGAGGAGGAGGAGTAGGAGGAGGGGAAGAAGCGTAGGGGGGTTAAAAGAAGGGGGAGAGAGTGTCAAAAAAGAGATTCGGAGATGTGTTTGAGGATATAACGACCGTGTGATGCATTTTAATTAACTGGTGTGAGGGGAGAGGATGGAGGGGAGGGAGGGGGAGGGGGAGGGAGGAGGGTAGGAGGAGTTAAAGAAGGGGGACTTGGGAGGAGGGGTGGAGGGTGGGGGGAGGCAGGGAGGTCGGGTGGAGGGTGGGGGGGGAAGAGGAGTTAAAGAAGAGGGAGATGGAAGGAGGGGTGGAGGGTGGGTGGGGGGAGGGGGAAGCTGGGGAGTGTATGGGGGCAGGGAGGCATGGAGTGATAAAGGAGTTAGTGTCATTCGTTAATTCGTTACACGTCACCTTGACTGTTATCACGTGGTCGATTTTCAATTCATTTTCATTTCTTTTTTAAATTTTTTTTTTTTTTTTTTTACTTTTTTTACTTTTCTTCAACTTTTTTTTTTGTATTCTTTATTTCACTTTCGTTCGCTTTCCCTATCATTTGCATTCTTTTCTTTTGTAGCTTTCTTTTTCTGTTTGTCTCTATATCTCTACTTTCTTCTTATTCCCCCCATCTCTTGGATATTCTCTCTCTCTCTCTCTCTCTCTCGTTTTTTCTCATCTCTGTCTGTCTCTCTCTCTTTCTCTCCCTCTCCCCCCCCTCTCTCTTTCTCTTTCTCTCTCTCTCTCTCTCTCTCTCTCCCTCTCTCTCTCTCTCTCTCTCTCTCTCTCTCTCTCTCTCCCTCTCCCTCTCTCTCTCTCTTTCTCTCTCTCTCTCCCTCCCCTTCTCTCTCTCTCTCTCTCTCTCTTCCCCCCTTTTACTTTCTCATTCATCTTTCTCTCTTTATTTTATCTATCTATTCATCTATCCATCAATCTTTTATTCTGCTACATTAGTCTACCTATCTATCAGTCAATCTCAATCGACATTTAAACGCACGGAAACTAAAAGATTAACTATCGTCGTTTTTCCCTTTTTATTTATTTTTATTTATTTTATTATCTTTTCATCTTCTTACAAGAATAAGACAAAAATAAAGGACACCAAAAAAATACATATTCCTTTAAAAATATATGATGGAAAAAATCAAACTTATAAATAGAGAAAATAGAAAGAATGATGGAATCAGTAAAAAATAAATAAATAGATTAATAAAAGGCTTAAATAGAAAAAATAGAAAGAATGATGGAATCAGTAAAAATAGATAATAATAAATAAATAAAAGGCTCAACATTGCACAAAATTTCCCACTGACAGCCAAATATGTCTTCATTTTCATCATAAAGAGAAGAAGAAGACGAAGAAGAAAAAGAAGGAAATAGAAGAGGAAGAAGAGGGCGAAGAAAGTCAACCCTCCCCCCCCCAAGAAACAATAATTACAACAACAAAAACAACAAAAACAGAACAATCCTCCCCCCCCCAAAAAAAAAACACCCAAGAAAAACCCGCGAAAACGAGCCGATCGCCGCCAAAACGAGCCAAGGAGAACCGCGCCAAAACGAGCCAAGAAAACCCGCGCCAAAACGACACGAAATGCCCCAAAGCGCGCGGGGTATGTGCGGGGCGCGAGGCAATGCGATCTGACAGCTAAACCGGTTCCTTGGCGTCTTTTCTCGAAGGGAATCATGACGATAATATATCCCTGGGTGAAGTATCATTATGGAATTTGTGGAGCTTTAGATCGAATCCTTTTAAGCCCGTCGACATGTTCCTTTTAAGGGGGGCGAAGGAGTCGGTATATAAAAGTTTATGCGATCGTCTTTTGTTTATCTTTCAGTTGGTGCTTATAGTTTTTTTTTTCTAATAGGCTTTGAGGCGCGTTTATACGATCGTCTTTTGTTTATCTTTCACTTGTTACTTATAGTTTTTTTCCTAATAGGATCTAAGGCGCATGATCGCATTCCGCGACGTCAGAATTCCCCTTTCATAAGATCAGATCCTGTTTTATAATTGCTCATCCGAAATTTCTTTGTTTTCTCACGTGTTCCTATTGTTTATTCTTTCCTTTACGTCTTCTTTCGTCTATAATTCTCTCCTCCCTTCCTTTTTTCTCCTCGTTCTAGATTATATTTGTCAGAAAAGAAGGTGAAGACACGAGAGCTCCTGACTTGAAGACCGTGTACTATAAATTTGCAGAAGTTGAACAATAAAAGTTCAACCACTCGAGAAAAAAGAAGAGAAAAAATAGATGATTTAAGGGATCAATTAACCGATGGCAACCTTTATGCACTTATAAGATCTGGCGGAGGGAGGGGAAGGGAAAGGACGGAATAAATCAGAGAAACAAATAAACGATATTGAATTAGAAGTGTCTAAATCAAAGAGGGATTCGATCGCGAGACCAAAGGAGGAGAAGAGAGAGAGAAACAGATAATAAATAATTTCCGAAAGGCGTAATCAGACATAACGAACACAGGCGATAAAGAAGAGAAATTACCACATTGCGAACCGAGAAAACAAGAGAAAAAATAGAAAAAGAGAAAGAGAGAGAGGGAAAGACAAAGAAAAAAGGCGTATAAGAAAACGGAATAAAAATAGAAAAAGAGAGGGAGAAAAAAATAAAATGGCGTATAAGAAAACGGAATAAAAAAAGAAAAAGAAATATATATATATATATATATATATATATATATATATATATATATATATATATATATATATATATATAGAGAGAGAGAGAGAGAGAGAGAGAGAGAGAGAGAGAGAGAAACAAAGAGAATAAAAAGGAGCGCTATAATAAAACGGAATAAAAGACAAAAAAAGAAATGAGAAAAAGAGCAAAAGAGAGAAAAGAGAGATAGAAAAAAATAATAAAATGGCGTATAAGAAAACCGGAATAAAAGAGAAAAAACAAAAAAGAAGAAAGAGAGAGAGATTGAAAAAAATAAAAAGGCATATAATAAAACGGAAAAAAGAAAAAGAAACAGAAAAAGAGAAAAAGAGAAAGAGAGAGAGATAGAAAAAAGAATAAAAAAAGAGCGTATAACAAAACCGAATAAAAAGTGGAATGGCAGGCCTTCCGCGCGCGTCGTCGAACTTTCCCCTCCGAAGTTTTTAATTACTGAGTTGAGACATTTACTCGCGGGGAGGAAGAGGGAGGAAGAAGGAGGAAGGAGGAAGAGAAGAAGGAGGAGGAGGGGGAGGAGGAGGAAGAGGGAGGAAGGAGAGGAAGAGGGAGGAAGGAGGAGGAGGAGGAAGAGGAAGAGGAGGAGGAAGGAGGAGGAGTGGGGAGGAAGAGAGGAGGAAGTGGGAGGAGGAGGAGGAGGGTGAGGGAGGGGGAGGAAGGAGGAGGAGAGGGGAGAGGAAGAGGGAGAGGGAGGGGTGAAGGAGGGGGAGGAAAGGATGAGGGAGAGGGAGGATGAGGGAGGTGAGGGAGGAAGAAGGAGGAAGGAGGAGGGAGGGAGGAGGAGAGGAGGAGAAAGGAGAGTGAGGGGGAGTAGGAGAGGAGGAAGAGGGATGATGAGGGGAGGGGGAAGGAGAGGAGGAAGAAGAGGGTGAGGGAGGGGGAGGAAGAGGGAGAGGGAGGAAGGAGGGAGGGAGATGAGGCAGGGGGAGTGAGGAGGAGGAGGTGATGATGAGGAGGGAGAGGAAGAAGGAGGAGAGGAGGAGGGAGAAAGAGAAGAAGGAGGAGGGTGGGGGATGAGGGGAAGGGGAGGAAGAAGAAGGAAGGATAGGAGGAGGGAGGGGATGAGGAGGTGAGGAGAGGGAGGAAGGGGAGAGGGAGGGGGGATGAGGGAGGAAGGGAGGGAGGACATGAGGAGAAGAAGGAGAGGAAGAGGGAGAGGGAGGAAGAGGGAGGGAACGAGGAAGAGGGAGGAACGAGGGAGAGGGAAGTGAGGAAGAGGATGAGGGAGAAGGGGAGGAGGAAGAGGGAGGGGG
>NC_091582.1:19632596-19635096 GCF_042767895.1 Penaeus vannamei | reverse complement strand
CTCCTCTCCTTTCTCCCCCCCCCCCCACCCCCGTTTTTCTTGACCGCCTCCCTCTCCTCTCCTCCTCCTCCCGTTTATCGTGACTCCCTTCCTTTCCCTCTCCTCTACTCTCCTCCCTCCTCTCCCCCCTCCTTTTTTTCTTCACCCCTTCCCTCTTCCTCTTCACCCCCTCCCCCCCCCCTATCCCCCTTATTCCAAGACGCCCTAAAGAACCTGTTTTTCCAATCCTTAACTGCCATCTGAAGCAAAATGGCCGACCTCCTTCCTTCACCCCCTCCCCCTCCCCCACCTCCCACTCCCTCCCCCCTCCTACACTCGCACCCCCACCCCTCCCCTCCTCCCTCCGGCTCCTCGGATCCTCTGGAAAGGAAATCTCTCAAGTGCTTTTTTTTTTCTTCTTTTTCTTTTTTCTTTTTTTTTCTTAGTTCTTTTTTTTTCTTTTTTCATTTTTTTTTTCTTTTTTTGTCGAAACGCGATCTCACCGAAAAATCTTCAAGGACACTGTTGGAAGAAGGACCTCTCACCTATGACGAAATTTTGTTCTAGAATGATGTAGAGTAGTGCAGGATACACCTGTTTATGTGTCTCTGTTTGTTTGTCTGTTGCTTTATCTATCTGCGGTTTCTCTGTCTATCGATCTATCTATCTATCAATAGTTGAGTTGTCTGTTGATTTATCTATCTATCGAGTTGTCTATTGACTTATCTATCAGCGGTTTTCTGTCTATCGATCTATCTATCTATCAATAGTTGAGTTGTCTGTTGCTTTATCTATCTGTGGTTTCTCTGCCTATTGGTCTATCTATCTATCAGCATTTTCTCTGTCTAATGGTTTATCTATCTGCGGTTTCTCTGTCTATCGATCTATCTATCAATAGTTGATTTGTCTATTGATTTATCTATCTGCGGTTTCTCTGTCTATCGATCTATCTATCTATCAATAGCTGATTTATCAACGCTTTCTCTGCCTTTTGGTCTATCTATCTCTCAGCGGTTTATCTGTCTATCGATCTATCTATCTATCAATAGTTGAGTTGTCTGTTGATCTATCTATCAGCGGTTTCTCTGTCTCTTAGTCTATCTATCTATCAGCATTTTCTCTGTCTATTGATTTATCTATCATCATTTTCTCTGTCTATTGATCTATCTATTAGCGGTTTCTCTGTCTATCTGCCTCTTGATTTATCTATCTGCGGTTTCTCTGCCTATTGGTCTATCTATCAATCAATAGTTGATTTGTCTAGTGGTCTATCTATCTATCAACGCTTTCTCTGTCTATTGATCTATCTATCAGCGGTTTCTCTGCCTATTGGTCTATCTATCTATCAGTAGTTGATTTATCTAGTGATCTATCTATCTATCGATCATTACGCCTATAAAGTTATATATATGAATCTATAGTGAATAATAAATCTAGTGTTAATATTCACAAGATATTTAACTTTTATTTTTTTTTAATTTTCAAATTTTAAGGATATCCTTAAGACGCGACGACATAGGGTCCAAATTCCCTTATTCTAAGATAAAGACGTAAGATTCACAAGATTCGGAGGAAGAAGTAACTAAGACATGACTCATACCCTGTTAATCTACTCATTACCCCCCCCCCCCCCGGCTAGCATACACCTTGCTCCTCCCCACATTCCTTGTTCTTCTCGTATTTCCCCCCTTCCATTATTATTATTTTTTTTGCTTTCTTATCTCTCTCTTATACTTTCTTTCTATTCCTTTTATCGTTTTTATCCTTCTGTCTTTTCGCTATACTCTCCTTTCTTCTTCCTATCTTTCTTTATCCTTCGCTCTCTATTCCTTCTTCCTTTTTCCCTCTTCCTTTCATTCATCTTTCCCTTCTTCCTTAACCCTTTTTCTTCCCCTTCCCTTTATTCCTTCTCCTTTTATCCCTTTCTCACTTCCCATCCTTCTTCCTTTCTCTACCTTTTGGTTTTTCCTCTTTCCTTCTCTTTCTTCTTTCTCTTATGCCTCATTCCCCTCTCCCCTTATTCCTCATTCCCCTCTCCCCTTATCCCCCTCATTCCCCTCTCCCTTATCCCTCATTCTCTCTCGCTTTATCCCTCATTCCTCTTTCCCCTAACTCTCTCTCGCTTTATCCCTCATTCCCCTCTTCCCTTATCTCTCATTCCCTCTCCCCTCAGCTCTCATTCCCTCTCTCACACTCACACTCCTCTACCCATACACTCCATTCTGGCTTCCCTTATCCTCCCCCTTCCCCCCTCCCCCTCCCCTTCTCCCCCTCCCCCCTCCCCCCTTTCCCCCTTTCCCCTTTCCCCCCTCCCCCTCCCCCTCTCCCCTCACTACCCGCATTCGTATCCGCACTTTACGCTACGAGAACATACGCGATGGCCACATACCACATACCACATAGGCCTACCACATAGACTCTTGTTTACATTTCATTCAGGAAGGGGGAAAAAAAGATGAACATCGCCATGACTCAGCGAAATCTCGATCTCCAAACGACGAAAGATTAAAAAAAAAAGAAA
>NC_091582.1:19612596-19615096 GCF_042767895.1 Penaeus vannamei | reverse complement strand
TCTTCTACTAGCGATTCCTTCTTCCTTCCCCATCCTCTCATTATCTTATTTCCCCTCCCCCTTCTACCTTCTCCTTCCCCTTCTCCTTCTTCCCTCCCCTTCATTACCTTATTTCCCCCTACCCTTCCTTCCTCTCCTCCCTTCTCTCCTACCAGCGTCTCCTTCCTCCCTTCCCCCTCCCCCATTACCTTATATCCCCCTCCCCCTCCCCCTCATTACCGTACCCCCTCTCTCCGTCTCCTTCTCCTACTAGTGTCTCATTCTCTCCCCCTCCCTTTTCCTTCTCCTTCGCCCCTTCCCTTCCCCCACCCCTTCTACCAGCGTTTCCTTCTTCCCTTCCTCCCCTCATTACCGTATCCCCCCCCTCCTTCCCTTCCCCCACCCCTTCTCCTACCAGCGCATTCCTTCTTCCCTCCCCTTCATTTCCTTATTTCCCCCTCCCCTTTCCTTCCCCCCACCCCTTTTCCTACCAGTCTCCTTCTTTCCCTCCCTCCCTTCCCCCCCATTACCGTACCCCCCTCCCTTCTCCTTCTCCTTCTCCCTCCTTCTTCGGTTGAGGAGACAAGGTGAGGCAGCCAATCATGTTGCAGCTTTTGCATCAACTTCGCTCCTCCCCAATTCACGTCTAATTTTTTCATGTTTATTTTTTATTTACTTCGGAACGTGATTCCTTGAGGTGATATTTCTATTCGTTTCATTATTTCTTCGTTTATCTTTAATCTTTATTCAAGGTTGGTTTAATTAGGTTTCGTCAAATGGGGTATTACAGGAAACGATGTGTAACGAAACAGCAAGAAACGGACGTGGAAGGAGAGCATATAAACATACACACACACACACACACACACGCTGACGTACACAAAGCCCCCCTCATTTGCATACGGTGGGCCTACCCCATCTTGAGGACTCGCCAATGAGCGGCAGGGCAGAGCCGGCCTCAACAGCACAAAAAACCACACCTTTCCACCAACCACCACGCCGGCCTCAGCCCTTAGCCCTCTCCCCCCTCTCTCCCCACCTTCCCCCTGCCTCTCCTCCCCTCCCCTCCCCCTCTCTCTGCCTCTCCCCCTCTCCCTCCCCTTCCCCTTGCCTCTCCTCCCTCTCCCTCCCCTACCCCTTGCTTCTCCCCCTCTCTCCCTTTCCCCTTGCCCCTCCTCCCTCCCTCCCCTCCTCTCCCCCTCTTCCTTGCCTCTCCTCCCTCCCCTCCCTCGTCTCCCCCTCCTCGCAGGCCGCAACCAGGCAATTGCTTGGGCCTCTCCAGGTAGGCCTGTGTGGGTTGTGGGAGACGGGCCTATATTGTAGCTTGCGGCCCCGGGGGAGTAAACATTTTTGAAGGACGAAAATGAAGGGGGAGGGAGAAGGGGGAAAGGGGGGGGGAAGGAAGGGGGTTTGACACGTCGGAGAAATGGAAGACGATGATGTTTTTTCTTAAATTTTCATCGTCTGTGTTTTTTTTTCTGTTGTGTGACGAGAGGAAAGTTAAGATCAGCTTTTCCTAAGTAATCTATTTTTTTTTTCCTTCTTCTTCTTCTTCCTTTCTTAATCCGGTTGTATCCAGTGACCTTTTTTTTTCTCCCTTTCAAGGTCTAAAAGCCTTCTTGACCCTGAGAAAAGCACTCTCTCCTTCCCTGCGTAGAGAAACAAACGTAAATTTTGTAAAGTTTGTATGAGACAATTATGCTAACACAGCGGACCAACTCGGTCACTTTTCACCAGTCCTAAGACACTGTCAAAAGTAAATCACCTTCGTATATAATTTGTTCCATTAGTTTCTTTCATTTTTCTTCTTTGGTTGTCTTAACGGTATAATGATGAACAACTCTTTGAAGGGTGTGATTTTATTGTTATATTGTATTCCTTAATTTGTAGAAATTCTTGTAGGGTATGGAATCGAAGTCTGATGTATGAATTTTTCTTTTAATGTATACACGGTACTTTTTAGGTGTCACTTTCATTTTCTAGCCATTGGAAATGTTTGAAAGCCATTCCAAAGTAATAACGAGCACAGGACGTCTATGAGTTTAATAAATACCAATTTGATTCTTGTTTATTGAAACGTTATCATTTCTTAAAAACTAGAACATCATTCCACATCTCCGTAGAACACTGGGTCATATATCCTTCATCAAAACCCTTTCTAATCCACAACATATTTCTGAACTATCTAGGAACTAAACAATTACTGAACTATCACTAAACAAGCTATTACTAAACTATCACTAGACAAGCTATTACTGAACTATCACTAGACAAGTTATTACTGAACTATTAATAAAAAACTATTACTGAAATCCACCTAAGTCCTTGTTCTCTTCGCAGATATATAAGAAAACGTAATGTTATTTTTCTCTTTCTACGACTCCACATCTATTTTGGAAACTCTGTCTAATCCATAACCAATTTCTGAACTATCCAAGAATCATTACTAAACAAGCAATTACTTAAATACCACCTAAGACCTTGTTCACTTTGCAGATCTACAAGAAAACGTAATATTTTT
>NC_091582.1:19597596-19607596 GCF_042767895.1 Penaeus vannamei | reverse complement strand
AAAAAAATTACATAAACCGAAAGAAAGAAAGAAACACCCCCTCCCCTCTCCCCCTCCAAAAAAAAAAAAAAAAAAAAAACGAGAAACGCGGCCACCCAGCCCGAATAAGAGCATCCGTCCAAAAGCCCAATTGCAAAAAGGAGCGAAGGAAACGTTTTGACGAGGGACAGCTGTGTGGGACCGCGGGAAGGGGATCGCTGCGTTGTGATTGGCGTTCGTGGATCACGTCGTCGGGATCCGGTCTGAGCCGCGGATTCGTCTGCCGTAGACTGTCTGTCTGGATTCGAATGGCTTGCTGGTTGTCTGGATTGGGTGGGTGGTTGAGTGGATGAGTGGATGGCTGGTTGTCTGGATGGGTGGATGGTTGAGTGGATGAGTGGTTGGCTGGTTGTTTGAATGGTTGTTTGGTTGTCTGGATGGGTGGTTGGTTGAGTGGATGACTGGTTGTTTGGAAAGGTTGTTTGTCTGAGTGACTTTCTGGCTGTTTGGTTGTTTGGATGGGTTATTGTCTGGTCGTTTGTCTGTCGTTTGTCTGTCGGGTTCGAAGGGCTTTTGGTTGTCTGGTTGATTGAAAGGTTGTCTGGATTGGGTGGTTGGTTGAGTGGATGAGTGGTTGTTTGAAAGGTTGGCTGGTTGTTTGAATGGTTGTTTGGTTGTCTGGATGGGTGGTTGGTTGACTGGTTGACTGGTTGTTTGGAAAGGTTGTTTGTCTGAGTGACTTTCTGGCTGTTTGGTTGTTTGGATGGGTTATTGTCTGGTCGTTTGTCGGTCGGGTTTGAAGGGCTTTTGGTTGTCTGGTTGTTTGAAGGGTTGTCTGGATGGGTGGTTGGTTGAGTGGATGAGTGGTTGTCTGGATAAGTGGATGGTTGAGTGTTTGATTGGTTGACTGGTTGTTTGAAAGGTTGTCTGGTTGTCTGTCTGTCTGGTTCGAATGGTTTTGTGGTTGTCTGTCTGTCTGGTTTGCATGGTTCACTGGTTATATGCTTCGAATGGTTGTCTGGTTGACTTCTGTCTGGTTCGAATGGCTTTCTGGTTGTCTGGTTGTTTACCTGCCTGCTTGTCTGAATGACTTTCTGGCTGTTTGGTTGTCTCGATGGGTAGTTGGTTAAGTGGCAGAGCGTTTGCCAAGTAGTTTGTTTGTTTGAACGGTTTGTTGTTGTTGTTGGTTGTCTGGATGGATGGATGGATGGGTGGTTGTCTGTCAGGTTGCTTGGCTGTTTGGATGATTTTCTGTCTGTCTGTCCGTGTGGCTGTCTTGTTTGTCTGACTATATCTGGTTAATTGTCTGTTTATCTGTCTCTGGTTGTCTTGGCTGTCTGGTTGTCTGAACGGATTGCCTCTTGGGTTGTCTGGTTGGCGTTCTGTCTGTCTGTCTCGTTGTCTGTTTGTATGACTGTCTAGTTGGTAGTGCTGTTGACTCTCTGTTTAAATGGCTCGCTGGTTGCTTGTTTCTATGTCCTTCTACCTGTCTGACTTTCTGGTTGTTTACCAAATTGCTCTCTCATCGTTTGTCTGTCTGTTTGACTTCCTGTCTGCCTGGATGGTTCTACGTTTGTCTGTTTGTCTGTCTGGCTCTCTGGTTATTTGTTTACATGATTCTAGGATTGTTTGTGTGTCTGTCTTTCTTCCCGTTTGTCTAGTTGGCTGTCTTGTTTTGTCTGTCTGATTGGTTCTGTTTTGTTCTGTCTGTGTTCGGTTCTTCCTCCGTTTGTTTGTTTGTCAGTCAGGCAATCTGCTTGTTTGATTTCTTTATCCGACTGAATGGTTCTGTCTGTCTGTGTGTCTCTGACTAGCTATCTATGTGTCTGTCTGTCTGCCTGGTCACCTTTTTATTTCCAGGAATGGATGCCCGGTTTCTCGACTTTGTGTCTATCTGTTATTCCTATCATCATTCTCATTCTTCGCACCTCTTTTTATTATTTTTATTAGACTTATTATTCCTCATATTTTCTCGTCCTTTATCGTGTTTCTATTTTTGATCGTGTGTCTTCGTGGAAAACAAAAGATTAGGAAGACTGCTCGCGGATGATGCGCCTCCGAGAAATGAAAAAAAAGGATATTTTGATAAAGTTTTCAATACGAGAGATAAAAAGGCTGGAGGAATACAGAGAATAAGAAGATAAGTAGATAAGAATAGTGAAAGTAGATAGGGGTGGGAGAGGAGGGAAGGAGGGAGGGAGGGAGGGAGGGAGGGAGGGAAAGAGGGAGGGAGGGAGGCAGGGAGAGAGAGAGAGAGAGAGAGAGAGAGAGCGAGAGAGAGAGAGAGAAATATATATATATATATATATATATATATATATATATATATATATATAGAGAGAGAGAGAGAGAGAGAGAGAGAGAGAGAGAGAGCGAGAGAAGGAGAGAAGAAAGTAAGAGCGCAGAGAAACAGAGGAGAGTCAGAGAGTCAGAAAAATGAAAATATTGAGAAGCAGCCCCATCTAACCATTTCAACCTCCCCCCACCCATCCCGCCACCGCCCCTACCCCCCCTCTTCCCTAAAACCGCCCCCCTCCACTAAATTTTAGCGTCGGGCAAAATTTCACTGCGATTCTATCAACGTCAACCTTCTTTTCCCCCTGAGGTATTCCGTGACGTCATTCTCCCCTCCCCCCCTCTCCTCCTCCATCCCTCCCACCCTCCTGCCTCTCGTACCTCCCCCCCCCCCCTTCCTTCCGCGCCTGCTTTCCCCTCCTGAAGTGTATGGGAGGAAGAGGAGGTGAGGGGAAAAAAAAGGGAAAAGGAAGGAAAGAAAGGGGGGGGGGGGGAAGGGGTTTCCCGGCAATGCAGTTTGTTCTCTTTTCGCCCTCCCTCCCCCTCCCCCTCCTATTTCCACGTCCTTAGAATTTGCTTCACCTTCTTTTCAATCCCATTATTACCCGCTTCAAACCTGTTAGCGCGGCAGATGTTTTCCCTGCCCCCCCCCTCCTCCTCCCTTCCCACGCCCCTTCCACGCCCGTCTCCCTCCCTCCCCCTCTCCCTCCCCCTCCTTGCCCGTCTCCCTTCTCCCTTCCCCTTCCCCCTCCTTCAAACCCAAATAAATGGGTTTTACCTTATTTTCCCTCTTATTTTCCTCCTGATGGCAAATCATTTTTCACTCCCGTGCTGTTTTTTTTCCAGATTTTTGTTATATTTCATTTTTTTTTTACCGTTGGCAATATGTCTGTTAACGGATTTCCTCAAATTCCAGGTCGCAATCTCTCTCTATAAATCATTTATTTACCATATTCGTTCCATACTTATAGAATCCTAATTAATCAGTTTCTTTTTTATTGTTCTTGTTTTCCAATCGCCTTTTTTAAAATTAAATGTTTTTGTTTATCATCCTTCGTTTTCTATGTGAAATCTATTCCCGTTTTTTTAACTTCTTTTTTTTTTTTTTACAGAAAACGGGAAAATGGGAAAGGGATTGCACATGGCGGCCCAGAACATCTGTCATCCCTTCCCGCGTGAAATTTATTTGTCATGTCGCAGTCAATTTTGGGTTTACATCGCTCTTGAACTTTCTGTCCCTCCCTTTGGCCTTTTCGGAAGAACCTCGGCGCTGCCTTTTTTTTTTAGGGGGGGGGGAGGGGGTGCGAATGGATAAAAAAAGATGATACAAAAATAGTTTCGAGTTTTTATACGATTCTATATATACAAATACATACACACATACATGCATACATACATACATGTATACTTGAACACACACTTATGTATATAAATATAAATATGTGTGTATGTTTGTGTGTGTGTACAAACGCATGTACACAAATATATGTATATATATATATATATATATATATATATATATATATATATATATATATATATACGCATATATATGTATGTATGTATATAATGTATCTATTTATTTATAAATCTATATCTTAAACAAAATATAAAGTCATATAATGCTAATAGGAATATAAAAAATTAAAGTCATGAAACAAAATTTGTTCACAAAGGAACGAATCATCCAATCCACATGACACCCCAGGCACAATCGGCGACCCGCACCTTCCAATCAATAAAACACACGAACAAACACAGGGATATCATGTAAACACACCTAAACACGCCCACCAATGGGAGAGGCGGGTCATTAAAGCATCACATCTCACCTTCAGTCCACCAACTGGTCTTAGCCGACGTCATTTTGTCCGCTCCTTCGCTATAAACGCCCCGTGCGGTCTACTAAACATACTTAGTACACTAACCGTCCAATGGCGGACTAGGTTAGCGCTTCATGACAGGTGGAGAGGTCGCCGCGACTGACAAAACCAACGCTATTCTGTGGCCGGGATTTGCATAACTTGTTTGGGGGGGCATTTAGGCATCCTCCAGCGTGTGCGCCCCGTCCACGCAGCCAGCTCATTTGAATACGCGTAAAAAAATAGAGCGAGGGACAGATTTCTTGGCGCCATAATGCAAGTCCACGTGCCTGTTGGCCCTCTAGCGGCGGCCCGTGTTGGGAGTATAAGCGATCTGCTCTTTGAGTTGTGGCCGACGGGGGAGGGAGCGGAGACGAAGGCGGAGGGGAGGGGAGGGAAGAATGGGGGAGGGAGGAGGGAAGGATGGGGGGGGAGGGAAAGGGGGAGGGAGGGAAACGAAGGTGGAGGGGAGGGGAGGGAAGAATGGGGAGGGAGGAAAGGGAGAAGGGTGGAAAGGGAGGAAGAGGAAAGAGAGAAGGGAAGGAGAGGAAGAAGGTGGGAGAAGGGTGGAAAGGGGAGGGAAGAGTGGGCGAAGGAGGGAAGAGGAAGAAGGGGGAAAGGGGGAGGAAGAAAAGGGGAAGAAGGGGGAAAGGGGGAAGGAGGGGGGATAAGGGAAAAGGGAAGGAGAGAGAAGGGAAAGAAGGGGGAAAGGGGGAGGAAGGAAGGAAGGAAGGGGATGAGAGGAGGGAAAGGGGAAGAAGGGGGAAAGGGGAAGGAGAGGAAGAAGGTGGGAAGAAGGGGGAAAGGGGGAGGAAGGAGAGGAAGGAAAGGGGATGAGAGGAGGGAAAGGTGGAGGAGAGAAGGGTGGAAAGGGGGAAGGAAGAAAGAGAGGAGGGAGAGGAAGAAGGAGGAAGGGAGGGAAGAGAGGAAGGAAAGGGGATGAGAATTGGAGAATGAGTGAAGAAGGAATAGGTAGAGGGAGAGGGAAGGAAGGAGAAAAGAATGGGAAGGGGGTGGAAAGAGGAGAGAGGGGAGATTAGAGGAGGAGAGTGAATGGGAAAATTGGGAGAGGGAAGAAAGGAGATAGAGAAAGTTGAGAAGGAGGAAGAATGGAGGAGAGAGAGTGGGGAAGGAAAAGAGAGGAGAAAGGGGAGGTGGAAAGACGGGAAGAAGGAAAGAAGAGAAAATAGAAAAAGAAAAAGAGGAGAGAAGGGAGGAGGCTGGAGGAAGGGAAGGAAAGGGGAAGTGAAGAAGAGAAGATAAAGGAAAGGGGAAAACGAAGCGGAGGAGGATGAAAGAAAGGCATGGGGGATAGGAAGATAAGGAGAGGATGGAAATAGAGGAAGTTGGAAAAGGGAAAGAAGGTAGGAAGGGGAGCAGAAGAGGGGGAGGGGGGAGGGGGCGGATGGGAAGGAAAGGAAGTTGGACACAATATATATGCTAAATGTGACAACTTACATCTCTGCATCATAAATATCTCTCTGTCCCTGTCTGTCTGTTTGTTTCTGTCTGACTCTCTCTCTCTCTCTCTTTCTCTCTCGCTCTCTCTCTCTCTCTCTCTCTCTCTCTCTCTCTCTCTCTCTCTCTCTCTCTCTCTCTCTCTCTCTCTCTCATACATACGTACATACATCTTTCTCTCTCCACACACACACATGTGCGTGTGTGTGTGTGTGTGTGTGTGTGTGTGCCCGTGTGTGTGTGTGTGTGTGTCCAGTTTGTGCTGTGTGTGTGTGTGTGTGTGTGTGTGTGTGTGTGTGTGTGTGTGTGTGTGTGTGTGTGTGTGTGTGTGCGTGTGTGTGTGTGTGTGTGTGTGTGTGTGTGTGTGTGTGTGTGTGTGTGTGTGTGTGTGTGTGTGTGTGTGTGTGTGTGTGTGCGTGTGTGTGTGCGTGTGTGTCGGTTTGTGCGTGTGTGTGTGTGTGTGTGTGTGTGTGTGTGTGTGTGTGTGTGTGTGTGTGTGTGCGTGCGTGCGTGCGTGCATGCGTGCGTGTGTGTGTGTGTGTGTGCGTGCGTGTGTGCGTGCGTGCGTGCGTGCGTGCGTGTGCGACTTTCATTTCGGAAACCAGTAACTTCAACAGTAACAATACCGCAGTTACGAACACCATTTTCTAAAGTTTCTAAATTCCTTATCCGTGCCAAAACAGACATAGCAAGATCGGTAACCACAAAGCAAGTTAACTAGACATGAAAATAATGAAAAAGGCTAAATGAGTGGTTTAAAATGGTAGTCCTTTTTAAGAGATAGTTCAGCGCGGGAAACAAGGCAACTGTACAAATGATTTAATTAATTCACTCATCGAAAGGTACAAACAAGTAGATTAAAGGTATTTAAAACAAATAAACAAATATAACCGAACGAAAAAAAAGGTATTTAAAACAAACAAACAAATAAAACCGAACGAAAAAAAGCGTTATTGTCATTGTACAAACGGTGTGATTAATTAACTCATCGAAGGGTACAAAACACGATGGATAAACATGTGAAACAAACAAACAAACGAACGAAAAAAGATGATCTCAAAAAACGCAAAATCATTGAGGTATGAAATCTTACCCGGAAATATCTGCAGTTACTGTGTTATGAAAAAAAAGGCAATTTGTGTTGTTCATGTCCAGGCTTCGTATTGGAAATAAAAAGTGATGTTCAAATGCTGAGGATTAAGTCTGTGCGAAGGGAGATATCAGAATGTTTTTAAAAAATGGTGTAAGTAATAATAATAATGTAAGAAAATAAATGAATAGATTAATAAAAATGTAAGTGAATGTGGAACAGATGTCGAACAAATTGCACCTTCGTGTGTTTTCTTGTTCTCTCCTTCGTTGTTCCTTTTGTGTGTGTGTAAGTGGTTGTCCAGTGGAACTACAGTGATTTCTGGTGGAAGATGGTGATCGTGTGATGGTGAACGGAGCTGAGCACCTGTATGGTAAGACTTTGCCGTGTGTTCTAAAATACGGTGTTGGAAAGATGCTGTCATACACACACACACATACACATACACACACACACACACACACACACACACACACACACACACACACACACACACACACACATACACACACACACATACACATATACCCCCCCCACACACACACACGCATTACACACTATTACACATATACCCCCACCCACCCCCCCACACATACATATATCCCCCCCTCCCCACCCCCCACACACACATACACATATACACACCCCTCCCCACCCCCACACACACACGCATTACACACCATTACACAGCATTACATTTCGTTCTCAATCCCCAGCATCGCTCCCCATGGCGCCCCCTCAACAGGATCCTGGGTATAGGATGTCGCCGCGTCTCACCTACGAATCCTATAATCCCTCTCTCCCTCTTCCTCCTCTTCCTCCTCTTCCTCACCTGTTACCTCTTCCTCCTCTTGTCATATCATTCTTTCCCTTTTCATCCATTTTTATCCGTATCGCTTTACAGATTGTTGTGAATATTTGTTTATTTTTTTTCTGATTTGTTGATTTTTTTCTCTGGTTCGTATTTTTGTTTCTACTTTTAAATAAGAAAAGAAGAAAAAAATAAATATCTAAATAAATAAATAATAATAATAAGTAATAGGAAATATCTGTATTGTTGTTGTACATGTTTGACGTATTTGTTTTGTGTGTTTTGGTAAGAAAATGAAGCCCGTTTTCTTTACCCTCTTTTCCCTCCTAATGATGCACCTTAAACGTTCTGTTGATTTACAGAAAATGGCGTCGTTTTCTATGTCTCGGATCAGGTGACTAAACCGTCTTTTGCGTCCCTCTCCCTCTCCCTCTCTCTCTCTTTTCCTTTCTCTCTCTCTCTCTGTCTCTTTCTGTTTCTGTTTGTTTCTCTTTCTCTCTTTCTCTGTCTGTCTTTCTCTCTTTGTCTTTGTCTTTGTTCTCTCTCTCTCTCTCTCTCTCTCTCTCTCTCTCTCTCTCTCTCTCTCTCTCTCTCTCTCTCTCGCTCTCTCTCTCTCTCTCTCTCTCTCTCTCCCTCTCTCTCTCTTTTCCTCTCTCTTTCTCTGTTTTTTCTCTTTCCCAATCTCTGTCTCTGCCTGTCTGTCTGTCTGTCTGTCTGTCTCCCTCTCCATCCCTCTCCCTTCCTTCCCTCCCTCTCCCTCCCTCTCCCTCCTTCCTTCCCCCTCTCCCTCCACTTCCCTCCCTCTCCCTCCTTCCTTCCCTCCCTCTCCCTCCTTCCCTTCCTCTACTGGCCCTCCTTCCCTCCCTCTCCCTTCTTTCCCTCCATCTCCCTCTCGTTCCCTCCTTCCCTCCCTCTCCCTCTCCCTCTCTTTCCCTCCTTCCCTCCTTCTCCCTCTCTTTCCCTCCCTCTACTCCTGTCTGTTCTTGCACTTCCCATTATCCAATAAGCCTACTCGTTATCAATTTATCAATAATCTCGTTATATCTATTTTCTGCTACCTTTTGCCATCACTTTTTTAATTAAACTTCCAAAATCCGAAAATGTTGCAGAGTTTGCCGAAAGTTGCCATTGAAGACGTTTTATTGTTTACGTTCTGGATGTAACAAAAGAAGCACTTTTTTTATGAATGAAATTTGAATTTTACGAGATTTCGCGGCGTGTCAATTAAGGTGTGCGAACCATGTACAAACTCCGGTATGTGTGTATGAGAGAGAGAGAGAGAGTGGTTGCGAGAGAGAGAGTGAGAGAGAGAGAGAGAGAGAGAGAGAGAGAGAGAGAGAGAGAGAGAGAGAGAGAGAGAGGGTTGCGAGGAAGTTTTGGTTTTTGATTTTGATACGATTTATTGAGAAAAAAAGAAGGAAAAAAGAAAAATTGTGTGTGTGTGTGAAAGAGAGAGAGAGAGAGAGAGAGAAGAAAGAGAGAGAGAGAGAGAGAGAGAGAGAGAGAGAGAGAAGAGAGAGAGAGAGAGAGAGAGAGAGAGAGAGAGAGAGAGAGAGAGAGAGAGAGAGAGAGAGAGAGAGAAGAGAGAGAGAGAGAGAGAGAGAGAGAGAGAGGTAGAGATAAGAGATAGTTAGAGATAGAGATAGAGATGAGATAGAGAGAGAGAGAGAGAGAGAGAGAGAAAGAGAGAGGGATAGAGATAGAGAAAGAGAGAGGGATAGACATAGAGAAAGAGAGAGAGAGAGAGAGAGAGAGAGAGAGAGAGAGAGAGAGAGAGAGAGAGAGAGAGAGAGAGAGAGATAGAGATAGAGATAGAGATAGAGATAGAGATAGAGATAGAGAGAGAGAGAGAGAGAGAGAGAGAGAGAGAGAGAGAGAGAGAGAGAGAGAGAGAGAGAAAGAGAGAGAGGTTGCGAAACTTTTTTACTTTGATTTTAACACGTTTATTGAGACAAAAAAGAAAAAAAATACAAGGTTGGGGTAACTTAGGTTATCCTCAACCCTATCTTAATAAGTCTCTGTGTGGGGAAAGATAGAAGTAATTATTGTCTATCTTATCTGTTGTTCGTGGCAAAAGGTCTAGTGTTCAGATGGGTTAAGTGTTTTAGTGTTGAGTTTAATAAATGAATTGTATTTATAGTCAGGTTGAATAAATGATGGATAAAGGTTCCTATGTTTGGTTCTCTTTCTCTCTGTCTATGTTTGTATGTTTATGTGCCTGTCTCTTTATCTGTCTGTCAGTCTGTCTGTCTGGCTCTCTCTCTTTCTTTCTTTCCTCTCTCTCTCATCCCACACTCCTCTCTCTCTCTGCCCTCCTTCTCTCTCTCTTCTCTCTTATCCTCCTCTCTATCTCTCCTTCTCTCCTCCCTCCCCTTTCCATCCTTCTCTCCCTCTCTCCTCTCCCTTCTCCCTTCTCTCACCTCCTCTCCTTCTCCCTTCTCCTTCTCTCCCTTCTTCTCCTCCCTTCCTCCTTCTTCTTCTCCCTTCTCTCCCTCTCTCCCTTCT
>NC_091582.1:19565096-19567596 GCF_042767895.1 Penaeus vannamei | reverse complement strand
GAAGGAACAACAGGGAAGAGAGACTAAGAGAGAAAAAAAGCTCTCTCATATTCCCTCTTATCTCTCTCTCTCTTCTCCTCCTCCTCCTTCACCTCCTCACCCTTCTGATGGATACGAATCACAGGGTTGATAATAAACGTATTACTTCTGTAAACCGAATCCCCTCATTACTCATTAAACTCCGAGAAATGAAGGCTTAAATGAGGCGAATTTCCGACCAGGCCAAAAGTAGGGATTTGGCGAGAGGTTTCCCGCCGCCATCAGAACGCGCTCGGCTGCGAATCCCACCGAGAGACCGCTGGCTCAAAAAAAAGGAAAAAAGGGGAAAAAAGAAGGAAAGAAAGAAAGAAAGAATGAAAGAAAGCAGAAAAATGGAAAAAAGGAAAGAAAGAAAGAAGAAGAAGGAGGAGAAGGAGAAGAAGAAGAAAGCAGAAGAAGATAAAGAAGAAGAAGAAGAAGAAGAAGAAGAAGGAGAAGAAGAAGGAGAAGAAGAAGAATAAAGGAGAAGAAGAGAAAGAAGAAGAGGAAGAAGAAGAAAGGAGAAAAGAAGAAGAAGAAGAAGAAAAAAAACGGAGAAGAAGAAGAAAGAAGAAAGGAGAAGGAGAAGAAGTAGAAAGAAGGAGAAAGGAGAAGCAGAAGAAGAAGAAGAAGAAAAAGAAGAAGAAGATGAAGAAAAAGAAGAAGAAGAAGAAGAAAGGCGAAGAAGAAGGGGAAGAAGGAGAAGAAGAGGAAAAGAAGAAGAAGAAAGAAGAAGGAGAAGAAGAAGAAAAAGAAGAAGAAGATGAAGAAGAAAAAAGAAGAAGAAGAAGAAAAAGAAAGAAAGAAAAGAAACTCGCATCAGGCGGCAAAATCTCTTGAGCTTTTGATGGAGACGTTGTGAGGCTGGGACCCCCCCTCCCCCCACCCCCTCCCCCGTCTCCCAATACGACCCCCCCACCCCCCTACCCTTAATAGAGACAAAGGTATTTCCGGAATCATTCGTTGATACCTTCACATCCGGGTTACTGGGAAACTCAAAACAAAACAAAACAAAAAAATCAGTGTATGAAAGAGAGAGAGAGGAGAGAAGATAAGGAGAATGGAGAGAGGGAGAGAGAGAGAGAGAGAGAGAGAGAGAGAGAGAGAGAGAGAGAGAGAGAGAGAGAGAGAGAGAGAGAGAGAGAGAGAGAGAGAGCAAAAGGGAGAGAGAGTGTGAGAGAGAGACAGACGCAGACAATTAGAGAGAAATAGAGTGAGAGAGAGAAAAAATTCTTCTTTTTATTCCGATATTTATTTCCGTTTTTTTCTCTTTCTACATGTTTATCTGATTCATGAATATCTTTATTATTCATATATCTGATATTACTCAACTGTGAAAAAGCGGTTTTAGTTTAGTATGCGAGTATCCATCTCTCTGTCTATTTCTCTATCTGTCTGTCTGTCTGTCTGTCTGTCTGTCTGTCTGTCTGTCTGTCTGTCTGTCTGTCTGTCTGTCTGTCTGTCTGTCCACATACCCGCTTACCTACCAATCCATCTGTCTCTCTGTCTGCTTCTCTGCTAGTCCACCTAATTATCAATCTCTGTATCTATCTCTGTACCTATCTATTTACTATCTCTGTATCTATCTCTGTACCTATCTATTTACTATCTCTGTATCTATCTCTGTACCTATCTATTTACTATCTCTGTATCTATCTCTGTACCTATCTATTTACTATCTCTGTATCTATCTCTGTACCTATCTATTTACTATCTCTGTATCTATCTCTGTACCTATCTATTTACTATGTATCTATCTCTGTACCTATCTATTTACTATCTCTGTATCTATCTCTGTATCTATCCATTTACTAAAGTCAAGTACCAAGATTCCCTAACCACACTTTATCTATCTATTTATCTATTTACTATTATCCTTTATTCAATCTATTTGCGGTGAATGATACAATAATTTATGGACTACAGAGAATCCCGTTTGTCTATGCAACGCCCATGTGTATATTATATAAGAGTTATTTGATAAATTCATTGTTTTATACTCAGTTATAGTGACTGATAGTGTCATAAATTAAACGTTTTTTCGAATTAATGTTTAAGATACTTATCATTTTTGCGAAATTGATGTGATATATCGCTCTTTGGTGATAAATGTTGACGCTGGGACAGAAAAGAAGAAGAAGAAGAAGAAGAAGGAGAAGAACAAGAAGACGAAGAAGGAGGAGAGGAAGAATATGAAGAATAATAATAAGAAGAAAAAGAAGAGGAAGAAGAAGAAGAAGAAGAAGAAGAAAAAGAAGAAAGAGAAGAAGAAGAAGAAGAAGAAAGAGAAGAAAAAGAAGAAGAAGAAGAAGACGGAGACGAAGAAGAAGAAAAAGAAGAAGCAAAAGAAGACGGAGACGAAGAATAAACCGAAAAAGACGATGAAGATAAAAAAAAAGAAAATGAAAAAGAAGAAAACAATTATAAGAATCCTCAGGATGAAAAAAATATAAACAAATAACAATACTAAAAAAGGAGAAGA
>NC_091582.1:19539052-19551552 GCF_042767895.1 Penaeus vannamei | reverse complement strand
AATTTTCAATTGCAGATTCCAGAGAGAAAAGTGCCATTCCCTGCCCCGCGTTTGCACCGACCGACACACGGCAAAGCCCTGGAAGACTTGCCACTTAACATACCTTACTGCTTTTACCCAAGGGACTATGTAGGCTACTCTGTAACCAATTTCACCTCAGCGGAACATGGTTACACAGGATTCTTGGAGAGAAGTGTCGCCAGTGTTTTCCCCAAAGACTCTCCACTTCTCCAGATGGATGTTTACTTTGAAACTGACACTCGTCTCAGAGTTAGGGTATGTTGTGTTCTATGAAAATGCTTTTATTTATTTATTTATTATTATTTTTTTTTTTTAAGACTGATCAACACTTCTTTGTTTGGGTAATCAATGTGCTGAGATTAGTACTTAATACAGTAAATGTTTTAAATGAAGTGTTGATTATGTGTTGTGTTGCTAAATTCAACATGAAAGCCATTAGACCAAATCAAAGATGTAACATAGCTCCCCCAATATATGCACACTTACATTCACTGTTGATTTCAGTATCATAATTTTCTGAGGCCAAAATCATGAAAGCATGTGTACCTATACTATTTCTTAATATCTATTATAGGTTATTAACTATCAGCTGCCAGGTAACTTTTTTTTTTTTTTAATTGATGAAGATGATGTAAAAACAGTGTAAATGAGAAGATCAAATCAGGGCTATCAACCCTGAGAGCCACATCATGGGGTTGATGCGAGGGAATGGTCATATGGTTGACATAAAAACATAGGAGGCTAGTACAAATTATCATAGCACAGATAATATCTGTGCAATGATAATTTTGAAAAATGAAGGATCGGGTTAATTAATCATGTAAAACATCCAAACATAAAACTGAAATGGCAGGGTCTGTGGGCCCATAGGAGTGTGGTGGGCTACATGTAGACCAGGGGCTGCGTGTTTGACACCTCTGGATTAGACAGTACTTATACAGTATATTCAGAGCTTGCAGCATTAGTCTTTCATTATAGTGAAAAGAATAACAAACATTTAACAGTTATGTATAACTATGTTGTTGTTTTTTATCATGGTACCTAGTGATTATTTTTTCCTTGAAAGACATAGACAAAGGTTAGTAACATCCTGCCTTTTCATATTGGTTATGATTTTATTTTGTTGTTTTGCATTTTTGAAGAAGAAATTATTATCCAGAAGAACAGAACTTCCATTCTGTATTACATTTATATCCATATGGCAAACTATCAATGCTGCCCAGACTCCAAAGACCTGGGCAGGGAACTTATAAGTGAGTAAGAGAGATCTTTCATTGTTTTTAAGGACTAGTAAAGAATAGTAGTTTCTCACAATAACCTTGTTTTTATTTTTCCAGATCACAGATCCCTTTCAGTTGAGATGGGAGACTCCAGTGCCCATTGTGCCACAGGTGAACAAGAGTGCCAGCAATCCCTCCTACAGTTTCCATATCCGCAATGAGGATGGTGCCTTTACCGTTGTGAGAAAGAGCTCTGGTGTCCCCATGTGAGAAATCCTCTTGTTTATATTACTTAATGAATTGAAATGCTCTGATGATATTTTTTTATTTTTTATTTTTTAATGAAATTGTTATGTTGTTTGATTTAATGTAACCATATGTAATGTCAAGATGGACATGTCATATACAGGAAACTTTTGTATTTTGTGTTTGTATAGAATCTAAAAGCTATACACACACACAAACACACACACACACACACACATATATATATATATATATATATATATATATATATATATATATATATATATATATATATATATATATATATATATATATATGTATATATATATCCTATTTTGAATCCATAAATACACTCTAAACTATTTTCATATCTTCCCAGTTTTGACACAAGAGGTGCAGCACCACTGACTTTTGCCGACCAGTTCATACAGTTGTCCTCTATGTTACCCTCAAATTACATATATGGCTTGGGTGAGCACTTGGAGGGACTCTTGCTGGACACGTACTGGAAGCGTCACGTTCTCTGGAACCTGGACCAGATACCGGAGCCTGGAGTTAGTATTTGTTATTGCTTGCATGTGCTGACTAGGTTTGGATGGTTATTATGGGAGTGTTAATTCTATTTTAGAATAACTGGTTATATAGGGGTTTGAGGCTTTGCATAGTTATAAACAGGTTTTATATTTTATGACTGAAATATTTGATGATTATGTGAAAATAAGAATCTCTTCAGCTTTCTGTTGACAAAATTTGATTGAAATATAGGATTTTGATGACTTGAAGGAATATTTTGCATTTTGACCTTTTATGGGATTGTCTGACATATTTTCTTTTTTTCCCCCAGAAAAATATGTATGGAAGTCATCCTTTCTACCTATCTTTAGAACCAGATGGTAACACACATGGTGTTTTCCTTCTCAACAGCAATGCCATGGGTGAGATTTTTTCATTTGTTCTTTGACCTTTTCGTATATCACGAGATGTACCTTTGTTGTATTTATGTTCTGAATGTATGTTTTCTCCTCAGATGTTGTTCTTCAGCCCACACCAGCTCTCACATTCCGAGTTATTGGAGGACTCATTGACCTGTACATCTTTCTGGGGCCGACACCGAACGAGGTGATAAGTCAGTACACAGAGGTGATCGGCCGTCCCTTCCTGCCTCCTTATTGGTCGCTGGGCTACCACCAGTGCAGGTAGGAAAGGCTGATGGCGAAGGATCGGCAGAGAAGGCATGTGAGGAGGAATGATTTTATTTCTAGTAATTTTGTTACTGAACATGGGCTAGATGTATGAATAATTTTTATTCAATAGATATAATTTGTGGGTAGAAAGAAGAGAAATCTTGTGATTTATTGTGAATATATTGATTAAGTAAGTCCTTGGGTAGAAATAAGAGAATATACAGGAAACTAGATACCGAGATGAAAGGAGAAGATAAGAAAATAGATTCTTTCAAGACAATTTTGATGGCTTTGGATGCTCGTCTACCACTTGTTTTGTATCTTTGAATAACCTTCAGAAGTTTGTGCCATGTTTATTGTAACAGCTATTTCAGCTGGTTATTTTCTGTTTATTTTGGGGTGAGTTAAGTGATTCTATCAAATGTTTTGTTGGTATTTGTCTGGTATAATGGTTATATTGGAAGATTTTGATATTGAATTTCCAGTTAAAAGAAAATTGTGTATCCGCAGGTAATATGAATACTGTTTTGCTCAGCTGTATGTATTTGTTGGGAAAAGTAGAAGTAATGCATTAGAAAATATAAATTTGATAGTTATTTATCATTGTCAGTAGCCCTTCACCAAATTTTAAGTATAATATAATTTTTAGCTGTGGTTTTTAAGCTTTAAGATATGGTGCTTAGAAAGGAATCAGCTCGTATCTTTAATTATAGGTACGGCTATGAAACACTTAATAGGACAAGGGACGTTTGGCAGAGAACACGCAAAGCTGGAATCCCATTTGTGAGTGCAGCTGTGGGCTTATTTGATCCTAAGTATACCCATATTTGTAATTTACCCTTCTGTCTCTTGTTTTATATGTATTGTAAGTGTTGGAATGTTTCCCTTCAGTTATTTTAATTCTTCGTTAATGCGTTGCTTCTGTGTGTGAATGTTTGATATATTTTGTTGATTTAATCTTTCCTGGCTTATTTCTAATCAGATTTCCAGTTTTGAACCTTTTGCTTTGTTATTTGCCTCTCCGTTTCTCTTTTATTGACATGCAGAAAATCATTTTATATTGTAGAGAACAACTATCGTATGGATAAACATAACAATGGTAATGAATTCTTTATGTAAAACTAACAAAACATTCTTACCCACAGGATGTGCAGTGGAATGACATCGATTACATGAAACACAACAATGACTTCACATACGACCAGACCAACTACGATGGGCTCCCAGACTTCGTTGAGGATCTTCATAGGGTATGATAGTCCTCTTTTCTCTTTCTTCGTTCACTTCCTTCTTGTTTAAAGGTTTTAGTTTTATGAGTTGCTGTTCATGAAAGTTTCTCTGAAGGAAAATAGAATTGGATTTAGAAAGTTTAGTTGATAGGAAAATTTTTGATAGACGTAGTAAGAAGTGGTACAAAAATGTTAATTCATACATATTATCATGGGTGCATTTTCTTTAAGTAATTTTCTTAACAATGTATTTGTGCAGTTCAGGTTTTGATACCATATGTTCTTGGTTTTGTTCCTAGGAGAGCAAACTCTGTGTTTTGGGCTGTTCAGATACTTTAGAAAATTAAAAATGATTTCTGTGAATGTTTTGATATTGTAAGATTTTTTTTTTTTTTTTTTTTTGCATAACCATTAGTGTAGTGGTTAACAGTTAAAAGTAATGAAATTTCACAAACATTCTTTTGATATTCAAGACTGAAAATCATCTAAAGTTTAGTTTAATCTTATGAAAGTTTAACAGGGCAGAGTAACTAAAGTTTAGTTTAATCTTATGACAAGTTAACAGGGCAGAGTAAAGTAAGTAAGAGACTTGACTGATATAATGCCAAGGTAACATGCAAGTGATTGCAATTGATTATCATTCTAAACAAATGTAAGGTGGCAGAGAAGAGAAAAAGCATCAGAATGTCCTATATCCTTGGTGATCAGATCTATTATTTTTCTTGAGGAATCTGAAGACAATTGTTTAAATATGAAAACAAATCTCATTGAAAAAGAATCATTGGAAATGAAATAAAAATAGTCAACAAGCTAATACTGCCGTAATTTAATAGCTTATGTGAATATGAAAGTGTTATAGCTATGAAATGTTTATGGAAGTAGGTGTGATAAACCAGAGAATGTGAAATGTTTTAGGAAGTTGCTTGGCCTCAAAAGACGTATATCATAAAAATTACAGTGAGTAAATGGTTCCATTTTAGTTGTTTGAAGAAATTAAGTGTAGTAAGGAGAATTGGAGTAGATTCATAAGCAAATCAAGCCAGATCTGTTTTACAAGATCTTTATATAGTTGTATGATACTGGTAGACATGTTGAATAGAGACAGACAAAATTTATGGAGCTAAATAAATAGTAGAACATGATGTAGCACATATGATATTGTTAATTGATTAGCTACCTGTGCAACTACTCAGTAGTTCACCATTACACGAATTTTTTTCTTCAGTATTTCACTGATTTTAGTTTGATAGATATGTACTGTGAGAATAAAGTTGCCTTACTCTTATCTCCTATTGCAGGAGGGAATGCACTATGTTCCTATAATTGACCCAGGCATCAGTGCAGCGGAGCCTCAACATACATATCCACCATGGGATGAAGGGGTACACTTGCGAGTTTTTGTTCGCAATTCAAGTAATATGCCTTTTGTGGGTAAGGTAAGTGATAAATGGATGGTGTTTTTTTCAAAATTATGTATATATATATATATATATATATATATATATATATATATATATATATATATATATATATATATATATATATACATACATATATATAAATGTTTGTTCATCTGGTATGCTTTTCTTTTTTGCTTTTTTTTTTTGAAGTGGATGATTGTCATGATGTTTTTTCAGGATTGTATTATAAGGTGTCATTAATCAAACTACCAGGAATTTTTATAACTCCAGCATCATGTGACACCATCATCATTTTCTCGGTTTTTGTTACAATTAAAGGTGCATTTGCTATTTCTGTTAACTTAAATATCAACATCAACTTAATTTATCATCACCATCACAGCCACCATTGTCATTGTTGTCGTCTTCATTGTTGTCTTTGTGAATTCTGTTATCATTGTTGCCAATTGTTGTCGTTGTCATCACATTCACCATCACTGCAGTTAATGGAAAAAAAGTCATTGTACCATATGCATCTCATAACTTTAATGCTTTGGTTATATTTTGGCTAATCAACCTTGTTGGTTATTCTTATGGTAAAATATGTCCCTTTTTGCTTCCATGTAAGTGTCAGACTTAAAGGTGACTGATTTGTAGCTACCACCCTTTGTGTATGGCAAGGTCTGCAAATAAGAGGATAGATAAAGACTGCTCTTTGTCATGCTAGGAAAACTCCTTATGTTGAGCTAGAGACGAGCACCATTCTAGAAGTGAAGAAGAAGGTGCACCCAAGAACTGACAAGATGCTACTTATTTAACATGTTGGATCCAGATGCCTTGCTGCCCACATGTGGCCCAAAATCTGGGTATTAGGCTTACTTGAGTGAAGACTATCTCGTGTGTGGCTTTTAGACCCAGCCCACATGAACACTCGAGTGTGGTGTCAAGACTATATTAATATGGTAATAGAAGGTTTTCCTTGCACACACTCCACACCATATCTCAGTGTAGTCTATGATTCTGTGCAATCACAATATCAATTAGTAAGATTTTGTTACTTGTGTTATTTTTTTTCCTTCATAATATTCATTGTTGTGTAATATGCACTGTGATGCTGGTCACAGGGGACAGAATTATAATCCTGAGCATGGAAATTGTGTTCTTCCTGGAACTAGCACTCTTGCAGTTCTGGTACATGGATGGTACATCCCACACTTGTTTACCTATGGAAATAATGCTATTGCTGCTGCCTAAATGCCCACTGAGTCTAATCACCCTCCAAGAACTTTGTGCACTTGTGGTGAGTCATTCCCATTATCTTAGCCTTCTGCCAAAATTTTCATGACATCGTATGCCCACCACCCCAGTCCTTAGTCAGAATTTTCCATGATGTCTGATTTCTGTTACTCGACCCTTGGCCAAATTTTTTCGTGACACGATGGTCATGTCACCTGGATCCAAAGGGTTGAATACAGTGAGTACAAGGCTGCTGTTTCAGGGCCATGAAGCAAAGAAGAACCATTTTGTCATGGTCAAGAATGTGTAGGGGAAGCACACCAATGTGTTAGGAAAGGTGTCAATTAGAATAATTTATCTTTGGCGTCAGGAAAACCTTCAGTTGCCATGTCATTGCGGCACTAAGAAATCCTTTATTACAGATGAAATGTACTTATACTTTGATTTTTGCAGGAAAAATGAACACTAAATGGCAGAGGAATGCTATACAGTGATAAAATGTGAGGACATAACTCAGGAATCAGTCCCATTAAAATCTTTGGAAGGAAATGAAAACAAAACTTACAAATCTCTATATCAAGTGCTAACTGTTTAGTGAAAAAAAAATAATGTATATTGTAAGCTGGAGTAGACTCTGTATATTTAAAGAATGTGTCCAACAGTATATATATGTTGTAAAAAAAAGGGCAAAGTGACAAAATGCTAGTGGTCACATAAAGAGGAAAATAAGTTTTATCCACCCAAATATATTAGAAGCCTGATAAAACTTATCGAAATGTGGATTTCAGCTAGGGTGTTAGTGTGCTTTATGCTGACTTTATTGCTCACCGTCACTATTGTCATCTTCATCATCTTTATCTTCATCGTTATCTTCATCTTCATCTTTATCTCTGTCTTTATCCTTATTATTATCTTTATCATCATCTTCGTCTCCATCTCCATCTTCATCTTCGTCTTCGTCTTCATCTTTATCTGTATCTCCGCCATCATACACAGTATTTCAAACACACACGCATAAAGCAACAACTACCTTGTATATGTTGATCATAACACGAAAACATTCATATTTTCCACACTATGTACATTGCAGTAATTGGATATAGTAATCATAAGCAAAAACATGAGTATAGTAATGCTTACTTTACTAGATAGTATGTCTTATTCATCATGAAGAGGATAGGCAAAAGTTCAGAATTCTGTAAAATCTTAATACTACGCTTTTGTTAATTATGGCCAGCAACTATATCCAGTATATATGAGGTATTTGCTATATTGAATGTTGTATTTTTTATGGTAGAGATTTAGATTGAGATCATAATTATTTTTGTTGCCAGTTCAATTATAACAACGATAGAGTTTTCCAAAATTTTGAACTAAAAGTTTTGTGAGGTGTTGGTAATAGGGACCAATTTTTGTTTTTACCTAAGTTGTCCCTACTAATTTCTATCATATTATGAATATGAAAGAAAATGGTTTTTCAAAGGGAGACTAAAGAAGATGAAAGTCTAGTATTTATGAATTCTTAAAATGACTAAATACAGAGGTAATGATATGTTGAAAGATTAACAGTATGAAGTTTTGACAATAGTAATAACCCCTCTTGATGAATATCTCAGGCAAATGTGCGCAGTTTGTAAATTATCACTAGTCAGAAGGTAATTCCAGTGATGAACAACAAAACTTTCTTTAAAAGTCTGAATTTTAACACTGTTTTAGCAGTAATGTCACTTATTTTTTTATTGAGCCTTACTAATTTTTACAAATAAGATACATTTTTAATCACAATATTGCATGATATTCTTTTTCATTCTTATTTTTTATTTCATGTGTATGTTACTCATGATACGATGTGTCATTTTCTCCAGCATTATGTCTGTCCTGTGTTATGTAGCTGTAGTGTTGTGTCTTTTCTTATGCAACTCCTTTTTTTATGTCACAACATCGAGCAGGTATATGAAACGCCCATAATTTTGAAGAGCAGTGTGTGCAGTACCTCATATTTCCAGGTGTGGAATCCAGTTGCGACATCATGGCCTGACTTCACCCACCCGAAGGCGACTTATTATTGGAGTCGACAGATCTTGCGTTATCACAGCAGTGTCCCTATAGATGGTGCCTGGATTGTAAGTCTGAGATCCTCTTTTACGTAAAATACAATTTTCATTGGTCTGTTCTGTGTGGAAAGGAGGAAAGTTTGTTTTTTTACTTTTTTTTTCATATGATAATCAGATGTAGTTCTTGTGATAGCACAGTAGTATCTATAAATGCTTTACTTATTTCTGTCCTTAGTGGAAAATGAAGTAGTATAACTTTATACAAAGGTTGACTCTGATTTCCTTTAATGAATTGGAGGTATATGACCATTTTGAAATAGATTTCTGAATGTTTTTTCATGAATGATGGCCAGAACATGTGATCAGTGATTATTTTTTTTGATGCCACATTCACTAAACGTGATAGCTGTTTTTATATGCAACATGGTGTATTACATTTGTAAAATTGGTCAGGCCTCTAAAGAAATGAAAAGAAATTTGTTTTATATTAGCATTAAGCATTTTAAAATAAATGTCTTAAATATCTTCAAAATATTTGCAAATTTTAATGAAGCATTATTACATTTCAGTGGTTTGTGCTATATACCTATATATTAAGATTAGAAAATTGCTTGGCTGATTTTGGCAATTTTATCCTCATTTACTGAATAGAGAAAAGGTCAACTATAATGAAACATATTTTTGTATGTGTAAATTGTCATTTTTTTCATCATTTAGAAGGCATAAAGTGAAATTTGGTTGTGAAAAGATAAGTTTTTTGACAACTGAGTGTCCTGTATTTCTGAACTTTGAGGTTTCAGTTTTTGACATTTTGTCTGTTCATTTTGTTTGCTGTAAAGAATATGTTTTAGGGAAGACCTTGCTTACAAATTACTTTGGTTTATTACCTGATTTCTAGGTAGTATTTGATCATTACAAAATCTTTCTTGTGATTTCCTTTGTATTTGTTTTTTAAAACCAAATTATATATTTGTTACCATACTGTGTTGATTGTCTCCTCACCTTTTATGTGTTCAAGGTTATATGTTTTAGTATGTTATGACTTGCGTACAGGGCTTAGGTATGAACTTGCGTGATGTACATACGCTTTTTATTTATTTCTCATAATGATTGTCTGATTTGGAGGAATGTTCTTATATTTCTTTTGGCCATAAGGAATATCACTTTGGCACTTTTTTCTATTAGTTTACAAAACCAAATGGCAAATTAGAGCCAAGAGTTTGAGATATTTTTTAGTGTCTCTTTCTTTCATTATTACAGTAATTTTGATGCAGTGGTTGTGCATTTCAGGACATGAACGAGCCATCCAACTTCTTATCTGGTAGCACCAATGGTTGCGAGGAAAATAATCTTGAACACCCACCCTTCCTCCCAGCTGTTCACGGAGGCATCCTCTACTATCATACAATATGCATGTCTGGAAGGCACTTTGTTGGGCGTCATTACAATGTGCATAACTTGTATGGAATCACAGAGACTATTTCTACCAATATGTGAGTAACTGGTGCTTGATTGTAAAGGAAAAGATTATCCATATTTTGTTAATAATTCAACAAAATATTGCTTTTCATTACATAATTTTCATATGAATTGAAGGGTTTTGAGTTATAATTTGGTATACCCTCTCTTGTATTGAAATTGGACTATTTAGTAAGTTATATCCACAAAATGATCATCACAACCAGTTATTGAAGTAAGCGATAAGAGCCATGCTTCCTTAACTTACAGGGCCCTTCAGATTGTGAGAGGTAAACGTCCATTTGTCATCTCCCGATCAACATTCCCGGGACAAGGGCATTATGGTGGACACTGGACTGGTGATGTTTGGTCTGATTGGTTTAACCTCTGGCAGTCTGTTGCAGGTTAGTGTGCTGGTGTTTTGTTCAGCTAGGCTCATAGTGAATGTTATGTCCAGGCAAATTATTGCAAGTTGCTGTTTGGATATTTTGAGTCTTCAGTGCTTACTGTCAGATTGCCTTTCAGATTTAGAAGGAATGATTGTCTTGCCGGTCTTAATGGTATTGATGTGATTGCCTCAACAGTATGAATAATTGCAGTATTTTCATTTATTCACAAATGTATATCAATGAGTTTTCAATGTATTTATTTATATACTAATCTGGTATTACAGTAAATGCACAATATACATGCCTTATGTACATTACATATGCAATAGGTTTATTGCTCTCTCCAGTCTTCTTTCTCTAAAATCAGCATTGATGTAAGAGGATAATTGAAATCTTGAAATAGAAAGAGGAATGTTATTTGTCTGGTGTCAAATTCTTGTGTATTTCAAGGTTCTTGTGTGTGAATGCTGCAGAAGATCATAGTTTATGGGCATATTGCAAAGAACTTAGAACAATGAACATGAAAAATGATTAATGAGAATGTATGTTATTTCAGGTATTCTGAACTTTAACATGTATGGTATCCCTATGGTGGGTGCTGATATATGTGGCTTTAATGGCAACACTACTGCGAGTCTTTGCCTCAGGTGGATGCAACTTGGTGCCTTTTATCCATTTTCAAGAAATCACAATACAGACGATGCCATTGTAAGTTTCAGAAAAATAGTTCTTGTGTAAATTTATTAAGAACTGATTGAAACTATTGCTTTTATGATTGCCATTTACTGTAATTTCTGTCACTTATGTTATATTTTGATATCGAATAGCATTAGTTATTTTCCAAGTCATGAAAATGCATTTGTTTAGAGAAGGTAAGAATGTTACACATTTTTATGGAAATGCTTTATCAAATATGACTTGAATTTTTGTTTTATTCTTTGTGATGAATGGTAGAAGGTAGATTTTAACATGTATTGTAAATATGTTTATGACATTTGTAGTGTTGTGTATTAAGAAAATTCTTTTGCTCAAAAGTTCACTCTACTAATATATCATAGGAATCTAAATATGAGATCAGTTTGAATAAACTGTCTCAGACTACATCATCCTTTTCTTCCAGGATCAAGACCCTGTGGCAATGGGACCGGAAGTAGTGACTGCTTCTCGAAATGCCCTGACTCAGCGCTACATGCTGCTGCCATATCTCTACTCTCTCTTCTTCAATGCGCATCTTACAGGGGAACCAGTCGCCCGACCGCTTTTCTTCCAGTGAGTCTTTTAAACAGTGGCATGTATGTATTTAATACATATATATATATTTTTTAACCACTTGCTGCTGGTGATGGTATGTGCTTACATGCCATGCCCACTGTGTGTAGTAATTGTTTTTACATATAGATGGCTCCAGAAGTACCAAGTCACCAGTGAGCCAATTACGAGAACTACCTGTCTAACCTGTTCACCCTTTTCCTTGATTTTCGATAATATTTTGTAGAATTTAATATTGCTGTTAATAATATCAGTAATAGTATAGGAATTATGATATTTATAACTAAAATAACAATGTCAATATTGAGAACATTAGTAAAAAAAGCATTTTCCTGCTATTCAAGGAAAAGTGGGGTCACAAGCTCTACTGATTGACTGCTATGTGTATAAGCACTGGCAGAGGCATCTATGTACAAAAACATTTAACAAAACAATACTAAAGTGAAGGCAACATTTTCAGCATTGGGTTAAATGACCTTTATTATGAAATTGGCTTGTATTTTTTGATAGGACAAGCTTTTTGAATAGAGGTTGAATTTAGTGTGAATTGAAATAATGATATGTATCATATGCTATTGCAAAGCTCTGATAATTTCCAATTTTTAACTAGTTTATTCAGTGATACTGACACTGGCGTCATGAAGTGCCAGTGAAACATACAGTGACGCCAACATCGGTTACATAATTCCATTTGATTTTAGTTGTTTCTCAGGGATCCCATTTCTGTTCTGGATCTATTTTTTTAGACTCCGCATATTGTCCTAGAGATTCTGTAGCTCAACCCACCATCCACC
>NC_091582.1:19529052-19534052 GCF_042767895.1 Penaeus vannamei | reverse complement strand
TAATTAATGCTCAATCTCAATCCGTCTGTTTCAGTTTCTGACCGTAGATGGATTCTCACAGAGCCTGTTGAAGAGCTTTAATGTGAGATGGAAGTAAGAACAACACAAAGAATTGGGCTTCCTGTGTAAGTCAGCTGTGCCATGAATGATGCAAGTTGTAATATAGCTTCATCTTGAAGGAGATATATATATATATATATATTTTGTTTTTAAAGAAAGCGGTACTTTGAATAGGCCTTGCTCCAGTGATTGTACTGGTATGCGTGATAGCTTTATGTCCGGGTGAACTATACATGTAAATGAAAAAATGAGGTGATGAGACAAAAAAAATAAAAATAGAATAAGAATAACCTGTGACCAAATATAGTTATTATTATTTTTTTTTTAATGGTAGGTCATATATGATTAAGATTAGCAGACAAGCTGTTGTTTGTAAAGTGCCCTCACAGCAACGCATTGTCGGTTCATTTGAGGTTTACTACCCAAGTTTTTGGGTATTGTTATTGTACCTTTGATGTAAATGAGTTGTGAAATGTGCTATTTTTTTCTGAACAGGAGATATAAGTGTGAGCAGGAATGGTAGGGAATGTTCCAAGATTCGCACAAATACTATGACACCAGCACACAACAATGACAATCCTATGAATCATGTTGCAATAAGATAAGATTGAGAGTGAGAAAAGTTGTATACTTAATAATCCATGTATTAGCTTAAGAAAGTTTTGCTTCCATTGCTTACAGGGGATAACATTAAGGTGCATGCCAGTAACATTATATAATATATAACTAAATGACCTAGCTTGCAAGATGTGGTATTAGAGAATAGGTATGCAGCTTCCAAGACTTTGTGAGATTTATCTTAGATAAGCTTATATGTGTATACTAGGTGAAATGATGATTTATGTAAAGACTTCTTGCCCTGTAGTTCTTGTAGGTGTTAAATAAAACATTTTTTCCCTTGTTAGTTCTCGTAGAAGTCTATTTTGTGAGTAAAATAGGAGCGCAGAGTGTACCAATCTGTTGTTTTTTCTTCATAATTGTGATGTTTGTTCATTGTAGTAAGGAATTGCTTGAATTACCTTTTTATGACCATTAATATCCATAAAATTTATTTCATAATTTTTTCATAATACTTCAAAATTATAGTCTAAATCATTTGCTCATCCATAGACTTGAAAAGGTCATCTACTTATTGTTTTTAAGGATAGGAAGGGCGTCATATCTCTCATACATGCACACATGCACACACGCGCACACACAAGCACATGCACACACGTGCACACACATAAGCACATGCACACAATATATAAGACAACAAATTTTTTGCAATTAATCACTTATATTGTTAGTGATGCTTAGAAGTAGTTTAGGAATTTTTCTGCATATTTCCAGTTTATAAGTATATGTAAAGTGGAATATACTTTGTGTATTTTTATCTGTTGAAGATGGATTGTTGTTATTTTTCTATGATAGGTCTATCATAAGCTAAATATTCTTTATGTTACCCTACAACACAAATAAATTCTATTTATGGGTTAACTTAAGGGAAGTTAAAAGTATAAGGTGAATTTATGTTTTACACGAGTAAATGTAAAATCATTTCATTAATATATAGAATAAAAGGTTTGTGTTTTTATTCATTCCTTTCCCTACATATTATACATATAGATGGATAGATAATTATTATTATTAGTCATTATCATCATAATTATCATTATTGTCAATAATGGAATTTTCATGAAAATCATCATAATTACCTGAATTAATTATAAAATTACTAGCTGCCCCTCCTCTTGCCCTCTAGCTTTAGTCTCTGCCTCCAGATACCATATCAGCGGTTCAATGCCCGGGCGCGCCTCGGGTGACTAATTCTGGCTCTTGAATACTCATTTCTTAATGGCTTAGGGCATATTGAACAACTGGTTAATTATTTGGCCCAAGCTGAACACGTCAGACTGGCTGCTGCAGTGGCCCCGTTTCTCATTCTTGCAGATCTTGGGGGCGTAATGGATACCCTCCTCCCAAGGGCATGCCACCATGGTCGACCCGCTGACCTTGGCCATGCCCGAAGTCTATGACAGTAGTTAAAAGCCCGACTTGGATGCTATTAAACTGTGGTGACGATCGAGGATGTGGTCCGGATCCTACGCAGTGATATGAACCCAGTCTAGATATCAAATTTTGGTGGTGATCCGGGTCAAGATCCGGATCCAGGAATCTTCCATGTCATAAGATTTTGACTGCATCTGTCCTGTAGATAAACATTGAGGGAATGAGACAGAGACACAGACAAACAGACAGAGACAGACAGAGACACAGAGACAGACAGACAGAGACAGAGACACAGAGACAGACAGAGATAGAGAGAGACTGAGCTGTGTATATGTCCATGCAATGATAAAGTACCTTCAGGGGGGAGGCCGAAGGTGATGGGTGGCTCGTATCTAGGAAATTTGGACTTTTATAAACAGAAATGAAGACAAAAGTTATGACAAGCTCAGAGAATACCTCTCCATACAGTGGGGTTTGTTGCAACTAACAATGTACTTCGTGTTCGGAAATTAAATTTTCCAAGATGTGGTTGAATTCTTTTAGAATACCTCCTCCTGGATTTTGTTGCATTCTTCCATTTTTTGCGCTGCGTATTTGGATCTTGAGTTTCTGGGTAAGTCTTGGGAGGAAAGACATGTAGAGTCCTGCAATAAATTATATTCCAAAGGAGTATTCCTGTCCCGTGTTGTGTCATTCTAAGACACATTCTAAGTGTGTGTGAATGTGTGTGTGTGTGTGTGCATATATGTATATCTATATTTTTCCAATATATATATATATATATATATATATATATATATATATATATATATATATATATATATATATATATATATATATATATATATATATATATATATATATATATATATAAATATATATATATATATATATATATATATATATATATATATATATATATATATATATATATATATATATATATATATATATATATATCCGCAAGCAGGAAGGCAGGAAGGCCAGGAGGATAAGGAACAAAGGAACGATGCGCTCCGCACACCAACACCCCCCTTCCCCCCCTCCCACCTCCCGGATGGAAGGAAATGGACAGCAAGGAAGCGGACAGACAAACAGCCACACACACACACACACACACACACACACACACACACACACACACACACACACACACACACACACACACACACACACACACATATATATATATATATATATATATATATATATATATATATAAATGAATAAATATATATATATATTTATATAAATGAATATATATATATATATATAAAAATATATATATATATCCCTATATATACATATGTATACATATATATATATATATTTAGATAGATAGATAGATAGATAGATAGATATACATGTGTATATATAACTTTGATGGGGCCGTTTTATGAACGCTGTGTCGCCAGTGGCAGACGCTCCATCTACAACATCTGCTGATGGGGCCTCACAGTCTTGACGGCACCAGGTGATATAGGCATATATATCTATATATTCATTTATACACGTACATATATATATATAATTTGTATATTAATATGCTAACAAATATATATATATATATATATATATATATATATATATATATATATATATATATATACATATTCTCTCTCCTGCCTAAAGAAGGCAACACCTCACCTGATACACAGATTTAGCTGCGGGACCGATTTTTTTTTTTTTTTTTTTTGGGGGGGGGGGGGCTATTGCAGGATACGTCAGGATAGGTTAGGTTTGTACATATGGACGTACATACATACATGCACACACACACAGACACACACAAGGTCATCGATGTTAGTAGCTGCCGGGAAGTGTTACCAAAGAGGGAATCCACACACACGCCCACACACACACACACACACACACACACACACACACACACACACACACACACGAACACACACGCCCACACACACACACACACACACACACACACACACACACACACACACACACACACACACACACACACACACACACACACACACACACACACACACTCACACACACATACACACACATACACTATTGTACATATCGCCAGCAGGAGCGAGGTCTTCCGCGCCCACGCCGCCCGCTACCAGTATTGTACATTATGACATAAATGTTTTGTACTTCATGTATATACAATTTGTGTTTTTTTTTTTCTATTCTCTTTGTGTTTTTTTTTTCACATGCACGTTTATCTAATTTTTATTCTTTTTTTAAATCTGGCTCAATATACATACGAGCACATGTATAAGATAGATAGATGTATGGGTTGAACGCTCACGAACATCTTTGGGCAGAATACGTGTAGTTAACCGAATGTTTTGTTTTGTTTTCAGAGTCCCAAGACTCTATCGACTGTCCCTTTGCGTTTTTCGTTCACCGATTTCCGTCTGCTTCATGTGATGGTAATTATCATTGTAATATATTTATATCATATACGTAGTATCATGTTTCCCCCCTCGCGAAGTGGCGTGTCCTTGCGATGGTGTTGTGCGCGATCTATCCCGTTTCCTTTCCCTGATCGTCAGCATTATAGCTTCTCTGCCACGAACCGCCGGAGGAATGCTGCAGCCGCCCCTTTGGCGTCGCGGGACCCCCGAAGAATGAGCGGCTGGCCGGCCCTCTCGGGAAGGAGCAGCTCCACGCCGAACCATTCCTCGAGCATCGGGACGTGGCACTTGCCCGGCCCCTCGGCGACCCGCACTTCCTCGGGGCTGAACACCATGCGGAGCATACTGATGTCCGCCGTCGTCTCCTGCTGCAAGAGGAGCTGTTTGAATTCGGCAGCGGCGGCCCTGGCGTAGTCCTCTATTCCGGTGATCAGGACCTGCGAATGGCCAGCCGCCGCATCGGTGAGACTGAGCTGGATCCCGTGCTTTCGGATCACTGTCTGGAGGGCGTCTATGAAGTGGTCGAGCGCCCCGGGAATCACGGAGCGCCGAAAACCT
>NC_091582.1:19521552-19524052 GCF_042767895.1 Penaeus vannamei | reverse complement strand
GGGCTTCGCTTCATTGCTAAATGCATCGAGAGCCGCCACTAGGAGTTTCCAAAGACTCAGATAGAATGGCAACGCTCATCAGCAAAGTCAAGGTCTGTAACCTTGATATTGCCCAGCGTTGCCCACAATGACTTTGAACAGTAGCTCTGCCCAGTATCCAGTCCATGCAAGTGTTGAAAAGAGTTGGTGCAAGGACACAGCCTTGCCTCACTCCTGAACTAACAGGAAAGAAGCTCGACAGGCCCCCACCACACTTTACAGCACTTTCAGTACCAGTATACAGGCTTGCTATTAGTCCAATAATCCTTGTTGGTATTCCTCTCAGTCTCAGGATCTCCCAAAGTGACTCCCGATGCACCGTATCGAACGCCTTCTTGAGATCGATGTAGGCTGCAAGCAGCCCACGCCCGAACTCACGACGGCGCTCTACAAATGTGGGAAGAAAATGGGAAGTTCAAAGTTGATGCTGCACTGTATGGTGCAATATTAGTAACTTTGATGATGTTAATGAGGATATTATTGCACTAATTACTAGTTTGAAAGTATTTACGCGCCCGCGCGTGTGTATATATGTGTGCATATATGCATATATTATATATATATATATATATATATATATATATATATATATATATATATATATATATATACAGAAATGTATATATACATACATACCTGTATATACAGTATACACACACACATATATATTTAAACATATGTATACACACATGCATATGTGTATATATATATATATATATATATATATATATATATATATATATATATATATATATATATATATATATATATATACATATACTTATATATGCATTTATATATGTATATGTATATATACATATATACAGAAATATAATATTGAAAATATACACTACTACCATATATAATAATATAGAGTTTAAGGTTTATATGCTTTCGTATTAATAGGGCTACGGCTAAGAAGAGCGAGGTTCAGGTTTATCTTTCGTATATGTACATTTTTATGCGATATGTCATGTAAGGGTTGTTACTGTTTTTCTTATATCATTTATGCTTTAATCTTGGGCAATATTCAGGCCTCCAAAAGTGTTCCATGACGAATAATATACGGGGAAGTATCTCATGTTTTATTTACAGAATGTGTTCGAATGGTCAAAAGAATATTATGAAAATCTATATTAGGTTTTACATACTCAATTTACTTACCATGTATATATAATTGAATAAGCTGAGGTAAACTTATATATCCTTTTGAATGTAGTTGATATCAATCAATAAATAGTGTCATTTTCAAAATATTTAAAGAAGTGTGACCTTCGAAACCATTGTCGATGGACGAATGAAGAAGTATGATGGGAGGCGCTTAGGGCCCGCGCATTTTCAACTGATTTCGATAGTTTTCCGTCGTTTGATTTGTAATTTGAAGATGTTAAATAACTAAGAACTCGTATTTATTGTTATTTCCTAATGTTACATCAGTAAACCAGTGATTTGTTAATTGATACAATTCAAAAACAAAATCAGATTCGAGGGAGAGAGAGAGAGAAATAATGAGAGATAGGGACAGTAAAAGCTAGACAGTCAGAAACAGAAAGAAAGCGAATGAGCGATAAATAGACAGATAGAGAACGAGGGAAAATTGCCAAAAAAATACTAAAAAGAAAGAGGAAACAAAAAAATCGTACCTTGTCAGAGCGAGAGAGAGAGAGAGAGAGAGAGAGAGAGAGAGAGAGAGAGAGAGAGAGAGAGAGAGAGAGAGAGAGAGGGAGAGAGAGAGAGAGAGAGAGAAAGAGAAGGAAGGAGAGGAAAGAGAGAGAGAGAGAGAGAGAGAGAGAGAGAAGGAGAGGGAGAGAGAGAGAGAGAGAGAGAGAGAGAGAGAGAGAGAGAGAGAGAGAGAGAGAGAGAGAGAGAGAGAGAGAGAGACAGAGAGAGACAGAGAGAGAGAGAGAGAGAGAGAGAGAGAGAGAGAGAGAGAGAGAGAGAGAGAGAGAGAGAGAGAGAGAGAGAGAGAGAGAGAGAGAGAGAGAGAGAGAGAGAGAGAAATAGATAGAAACAGAGACAGTGAAAGGGTGACACCCAGAAACAAAGAATAAGCGAGAAAAAAATAGACATAGAACGAAGGAAAAGTGCCAAAAATGAAATAAAAGAGAGAGAGAAAACGACGAAAAAAAAGAAAAATCGTACCATGACACATTACCGACAGATGCCCAGGAAGTTGCCAGAAATCGCCATAAAAAGAAGGCGAGGAATTGGCTGACCGCTGATGACGGTGCCAGATCCAAGGTGCCGGACATTCAGGTGCCTCTTCAGCGAGTGCCAGGAGCGGCCCGCATTTGAATATGTTGAATATTCCTTTTTAGATTTTCTTGGTCACGCACCATCGGGTACTCTTGGCGCGTCTCATGGGGTCACGTGACTTGCGTTCGTCTAAGAGGCCCGGAATCAGATGCAAAAATTATTGATTTATTGATTTATATGAAAAAAAAAGAAAAAAATATTGATG
>NC_091582.1:19501552-19504052 GCF_042767895.1 Penaeus vannamei | reverse complement strand
TTAATACACTGCATAATCCAATATGCAATAAATACACTACCAAGCCAATATTGCAACATTTAACAACATAGCATGCATCCGCATCACAATATAGAAAATGTATTAGATGCATAAGTTATACAACCTACGGAAAAAAAATCCGCTTTGACGTACCCATTCGTCAGTCGTCTTTTGTTTCCGTTTAGCAGACGAATTTCCGTAGAATTCCAGCCTTATATACGTAGATGTATGTATAATGCATACATATACATTTGCACTCACATATGTGTACATTTATGACATAGACGTTGAACATATATGGATTATTTTAAGGTAGGTCTACCCTTTTACAAAAAAGAAAAAAAAAAAAAAAAAAAAAAAAAAAAAAAAAAAAAAAAAAAACGTTTTGACAATTCTTTTTGACAATTCACTTTCTCTTTTTTTATGTAATTATTTATTCATTTATTTGTTATTTACTTATTTATTATTATTGTTATTTTTATTATTATTATTATTATTATTATTATTATTATTGGTATTATTATTAATTATCATTACTATTGTTATCATTAATGATCATTATTATTGTTATTATTATCATTATTTTTATTATTGTTACTATTATTATCGTTATTTTCATTGTTATCATTATTGTTATTATTTTCATTATTATTGTTATTATCATTATCATTATCATCATTATTATCACTGCTATTGTTATTGATATCGATATCATTTCATTATCATTACCATTATCACCATTATTATTATAATTATCATCATCATTATTATTATTATTATTACTATTATTATCATTATTATTATTATTATTATTATTATTATTATTATTATTATCATTATTATTTTTATTATCATTATTATCATTATCATTATTATTATTATTATTATTTTATTCTATTATTTCTTTAATCTCGCCAATTTTATCTTATCATCATCAGAGAATATATCTCCTGAGGCCCAGTTCCCTGACAGACTAGTCATATGAAACCGATATGACAGCACCGCCAACGCGTCATGTCAGAAGCCTTATTTGGATAAACCGGCGGAGAAGCAATTATATTTCGATCTGGATTAATTGGTTCCTTAATAAACCGCATTTAGCGAAAAAAGTCCGTTGGGGAATCGACCTTAATACGATTTATGGATTTGTTTATTTATCTATTTATTTATCTATCTATTTATTTATTTATTTATTTATTTATTTATTACATCGAATTTAATAGGATTTACAGAATTATGTTTTTTTTTCTTTTTTTTTGATATATCAATCAACAGATTTCTGGCGTGTGTATTTATTTATTTATTTATTTATTTATTACATCGATTTTAATAGGATTTACAGATTTATGTTTTTTTTTTCTTTTTTTTTATCTCGATCAACAGATTTCTGGCGTGTGTATTTATTTATTTATTTATTTATTACATCGACTTTAATAGGATTTACAGATTTACGTTTTTTATTTTTTTAATTATTATTATTATTTTTTTTTTTTGATATCTCGGTCAACAGATTTCTGGCGTGTAAGTTTATTTATTTATTTATTTATTTATCTTATTTTTTTGATATCTCGGTCAACAAATTTCTGGCGTGTGTATTTATTTATTTATTTGTTTATTTTATTTATCTTATTTTTTTGATATCTCGGTCAACAGATTTCTGGCGTTTGTATTTATTTATTTATTTATTTATTTATTTATTTATTTTTTCTCGGTCAACAGATTTCTGGCGTGTGAGTTGATTTATCTCTGCATTCCGTGAGAAAATTTATTGTCCGGTTAAGATTTCGCTTTGTCAGCTTCTTAGGCGTTTGGGCAGATTAATGGGTCGCCGTTGCAGATTTTGGCTGAATGTGCGCGTTTATGTATGTATAGGTATATATGTGTGTGTGTATGTATATATATATATATATATATATATATATATATATATATATATATATATATATATATATGTACATATAATACTATAATGATAATCATATATATATATATATATATATATATATATATATATATATGTATGTATATATATATATATATATATATATATATATATATATATATATATATATATATATATATATATATATATATATATATTTGTGTGTGTGTGTGTGTTTGTGTGTGTATACATACATACATACATATATATATATATATATATATATATATATATATATATATATATATATATATATATATGTATGTATGTATGTATGTATATATATATATATATATATATATATATATATATATATATATATATATATATATATACATATATACATATGTATATATGTGTATGTATATATTAACACAATTTCATTATTATCATTATCATTATTACTATTATTGCTATTGCTACTACTATTGCTGCTACTACTATTATTGATATTACTATTACTACTAATATGCTATTATCGTTCAGTAGAGAATGATTTTAAAGAGGAAGAGGAGAAGATTGTAGATGATGAAAAAGGAGGAAAAAGGAAAGAGAAGA
>NC_091582.1:19486552-19491552 GCF_042767895.1 Penaeus vannamei | reverse complement strand
CCCTCCTCTCCTTTCTTCTCCCTCTCCCCCTTCCCTCATCCAATCTTCTCCATCTCTCCCTCCTCCTCCTCCTTCCTCCTCCCTCATAACTCCCTCATTTTTAAACCCCCTTTATTTTTACAAATGCAACATAACAATCTCCAAGTGACATGTCAGTCCTTATGAGGCTCATGTCACGCCCTCATAGCGACATGAGGCCAGCTGCTCTTAATCGGCTCGGGACACAACGGGTGAAAGTGGATACAAGTGGGTACTGGTGAATGTGGATACTGGTGGATACGGGATGAAAGTGGGTGCAAGTGGATTCAAAATGGGGGAAGGTGGATACTGGTGGATACAGGATGAAAGTGGATGCAAGTGGGTATTAGAGAAAGTGAATACAGGTGGATACAGGACGAAAGTGGATGCAAGTGGGTATTAGAGAAAGTGGATACTGGTGGATTCAGGATGAAAGTGGATACAGGATGAAAGTGGATACAAGTGGGTACTGGTGAGTGTGGATACTGGTGGATACGGGATGAAAGTGGGTGCGAGTGAATTCAAAATGGGTGAAAGTGGATACAAGTGGGTATTAGAGAAAGTGGATATAGTGGGAACAGGATGAAAGTGGATACGAGATGAAGGAGGGTGCTAGTGGATTCGAAATGATCAAAGTGGATACAAGTGGGTATTAGAGAGAGTGTATACTGGCGGATACATGAAAATAGGTGTAAGTGGATTTAGACGGATGAAAGTGGATATTGACGGATACTGGTGAAAGTGGATACTGGTAGATACAGGATGGAAGTGGATAGATTGAGGATAAAAGTGGATACTGGTAGATAGAGGATAAAAGTGGATACAAATGGATACTCATGGATATAGGTGAAAGTGGATACTAATGAATACCGATAAAAGCGGATACAGGTGGATACAGGATGCAAGTGGATACAGGTGATCACAGGTGGATACATGATAATACAAGCAATTATTATCTTTGTTCTTTCTTTCTCTTTTTTAATTATTCTTCTTTATCAACCTTTTTTTGAAAGGGAGAAAAGTTCATTTCGATAATGGACAATCCACTGAGTGAATACCGCTCAAAAAAAAAAAAAAAAAAAAATGGTTTCATTAGGAAACTCGAACCTCTTTCAGTGCCTCAAAATTTTGCTCAGTTGTGTGTTAATTATTTGTGTTTCTATCTCTATCTCTATCTATGTCTATATCTATTTCTATATCTATATCTATATCTATGTCTATATCTACATCTGTATCTAAATCTATTTATCTATATCTAAATCTATTTATCTATATCCAAATCTAAATCTATATCTATATCCCAATCTATATCTATATCTATATCTATATCCAAATCTATATCTATATCTTTATCTATATCCAAATCTAAATCTATATCTATATCCAAATCTAAATCTATATCTATATCCAAATCTAAATCTATATCTATATCCAAATCTATATCTATATCTATATCCAAATCTAAATCTATATCTATATCCAAATCTATATCTATATCTATATCCAAATCTATTATTTATGTTTGTCTAACTATCTATCTATATACATCTCTCGTTAGAAATCTAATTATTCCATCCTTGTAATATCCAGTCTACCTTAATCTACACTTGTGGATAACGTTATTAGTGTGAAATTACTAAAAAAAGTATTATAGGAAAGGATAATATCACATTTCTATGGATTTATCATAATATCATTATCATATTTACTAATATGATAATGATACTATCTTCACTGCTATTACTATTACTAATACTGCTATTACCACAACATCTACTACTATTTCATGTTTGTTTTCTTCTGCTATCACTACTAGTTCCTAAAAAGTGTTGAAAAATCAGCTCCTGTCTTGGAAAAAAAGATGAATGAATATCTATTAAACATATGAATGAACTTTTACTACTTTGTTTACACTGTCACAGCTGATCCCTACTCTAGTATCACTACTAATACACCTGTATTATATAATCCCTTTAAAAATTAAGTATATCATCATAATCTATATTCTAGCTATGATAAATGTTATACTGTTATTAAAACACCCTGAAATTACATCTATATCACTACTACTACACCTATATCATATAATCCCTTAGAAAATTAATTCTATCATCATAATCTATACACAACCTATCATAAATGTTATAATGTTGTTAAAACACCCTGAAATTAATTACATATATATCACTACTACTACACCTATATCATATAATCCCTTAGAAAATTAATTCTACCATCACAATCTATATACAACCTATCATAAATGTTATAATGTTGATAAAACACCCTGGAATTACATCTATATCACAACTGATACTTTCTATAATATCACTATTACTACACCTATATCATATAATCCCTTAGAAAATTAATTCTATCATCATAATCTATATACAACCTATCATAAATGTTATAATGTTGTTAAAACACCCTGAAATTACATCTATATCACAACTGATACTTTCTATAACATCACTATTACTACACCTGTATTATATAATCCCTTAGAAAATTAATTCTACCATCACAATCTATATACAACCTATCATAAATGTTATAATGTTGTTAAAACACCCTGAAATTACATCTATATCACTACTACTACATCTGTATTATATAATCCCGTTGAAAATTAATTCTATCATCACAATCTATATACAACCCATCATAAATGTTATAATGTTGTTAAAACACCCTGGAATTACATCTATATCACAACTGATACTTTCTATAACATCACTATTACTACAACTGTATTATATAATCCCCCTGAAAATTAATTCTACCATCATAATCTATATACAACCTATCATAAATGTTATAATGTTGTTAAAACACCCTGAAATTACATCTATATCACAACTGATACTTTCTATAGTATCACTATAACTACACCTGTATTATATAATCCATTTGAAAATTAATTCTACCATCATAATCTATATGTTACCAATCATAAATGTTATAATGTTGTTAAAACACCCTGCAATTACATCTATATCACTACTACTACACCTATATCATATAATCCCCCTGTAAAATTAATTCTATCATCATAATCTATATTCTAGCTATCATAAATGTTATAATGTTGTTAAAACACCCTGAAATTACATCTATATCACAACTGATACTTTCTATAACATCACTATTACTACACCTGTATCATATAATCCCTTTGAAAATTAATTCTACCATCATAATCTATATACAACCTATCATAAATGTTATAATGTTGTTAAAACACCCTGAAATTACATCTATATCACAACTGATACTTTCTATAACATCACTATTACTACACCTGTATTGTATAATCCCTTAGAAAATTAATTCTACCATCATAATCTATATACAACCTATCATAAATGTTATAATGTTAAAACACCCTGAAATTACATCTATATCATAAATGATACTTTCTATAGTATCACTATTACTACACCTATATCATATAATCCCTTAGAAAATTAATTATATCCTCATAATCTATATACAACCTATCATAAATGTTACAATGTTGTTAAAACACCTTGGAATTACATCTCTATATTGACATTCCCTTGAAGTGTAGAAGCGTAAAGGATCAAAGAACTTTCTGTTGCTTCAGAAGAAAGCTTTCCCACGTTAAACCTTAAAGAAAAAACGACAAAGCAGAGGGAGTGAAATATATATATTTTTTAAAGATATCAGGTGATGGTAAAGGGAAAGCGAGATAAAAGAGGGAGAGAGAGAGAGAGAGTGAGAGAGTGAGAGAGAGAGAGAGAGAGAGATACGAAAACCGAAACAAAATTCACAACACAAACAAAGAAATATTCATGAAAACCAAGGAAAAAAATCGAAAGAAAAAACTAGTCAAAAAAAAAAGCTAAAGTAAACAGAATAAAAAAATGTGAAATAAAAGACAAAAAAGTTGGAATAATGAAGAGGAAGTATTAAGAAAGAAAAGGAAAATGGAATGTGTTCACCTTTTTTTCCAGGTTTAATATATTCCAAAGATAAAAGTGTGGGAATAGGAAGGGAATACAAAGCTTACAGAGGCACCCTTTCATCACAGCGATGGCTTGGGGAGAGGGGAAGGAAGGGAGGGGAAGGGAGGGGAGGGGAAGGGAGGGGAAGGAAGGGAGGGGAAGGGAGGGGAAGGGAGGAGAGGAGGGGGGAGGGAAGGGGAAGGTGGGACGACAAAGGCCTCGACTCTCGGGGCTATTGTCAGCCTTATACAGCTTTTCTTTACCCCCCTCTCCCCTCCTTTTCCCTTCCCCTCCCCTCTTTTCTACTCACTCACCCTTTCCCTCCCCTCACTCCCCCTCCTCTCCCCTTCTTTCCCCTTCTCCTCCCCTCCCTCCCCTTCTTTCTCCTCCCTCCCCTCACACCTCATTCCCCTCCCCCTTCTTTCCCCTCACTCCCCCTCCCCTCCTTCCCCTCCCCCTCCCCTTCTTTCTTCTCACTCCCCCTTCCCCTCCCCTCCTTTCCCCTCGCTTCCCTCCTCCTCCCCTCTCCCCATTTCCTCTCACACTCCTTCCTCTCCTCACAGTCTCTTTCCCCTCATATTGGTGCCTCTCCTCTCCTCTCCCTCTCCCTCCTCCTACTTTAATTTTCTACTCTTTCTTCCTCTTACCTCCCCTCTTTTTCTCTTCCTTCTCCTTCGTCTACCCCTAATTATCCCTTTTTTGTCTTTTTTCTTCTTCTTCCTCCTCCTCTTTCTTTTCTCTTTTTATTCGCCTTCTTCATCTTCTTCCTTCTCCTCCTCCTCTTCTTCTCCTTCTTTTTTTCTTTTTCACCTTCTTTATCTTCTTTCTCCTCCCTCATCTCCTCTTCTTCTTCCTTTCCTTCATTTTTTTTCGGTTTCTTCTTCTACTTTTTCCTTATTTTTTCAATTCCCCCTCCTCCTCTTTTTTTTCTTCTCCTCCTCTTCCCTTCCTCTTCCTTCTTCCAGAACCATCTAAAAAAAAAAAAAAAAAAAAAAAAAAATCGCCATTTTT
>NC_091582.1:19476552-19481552 GCF_042767895.1 Penaeus vannamei | reverse complement strand
TCTCTCTCTCTCTCTCTCTCTCTCTCTCTCTCTCTCTCTCTCTCTCTCTCTCTAATGAGCGGTTGACATCAAAATTATGACAAACAGAAAGACGCACTGACAACAGACTGACAACACAAACGACATGACACCTTCATAGCACAATGACGCGGACAGACAGACAAAAAAGGGACGAACTAAGAGATACAAAAAGAAAAAAAGAAAAGAAAAAGAAGAAAAAATTGACACGACATCAAAATGACACCGAGAATTTCATGCCTGAAAGAAAAGTCTCACGAATTGAAAAGACATTCATTAATTATCAAAAGAAGATACTCTATATCTATATCTAAATCAATATATCGGGTAGGATCGTTATATCCGTATATTTTGAAAGTATATCTTGTTGTATCTAGCGTGATCACGTGACAGAGAGTAAAATAAACTTTATTTTTTATACTAGTTATGATCTACAATCACATTGATTTTTTGATAGATAAAATAATTTGTTTTATGCGCGTGGGAAGAAAAAGAAAGAGAAGAGGGGAGAGAGAGAGAGAGAGAGAGAGAGAGAGAGAGAGAGAGTGAGAGAGAGAGAGAGAGAGAGAGAGAGAGAGAGAGAGAGAGAGAGAGAGAGAGAGAGAGGGAGAGAGAGAGAGAGAGAGAGAGAGAGAGAGAGGAGAGGAGAGAAAGCGAGAGCGCGAGAGCAAGAGCGACAGAGAGAAAGAGAGGGAGACGACAGAGAGAGAGAGAGAGAGAGAGAGAGAGAGAGAGACAGAGAGAGAGAGAGAGAGAGAGAGAGAGAGAGAGAGAGAGAGAGAGAGAGAGAGAGAGAGAGAGAAATCGAGAGCGAGAGCGAGAGAGCAAGAGCAACAGAGAGAAAGAGAGGGAGACAGACAAACACAGAGAGAGAGAGAGAGAGTGAGAGAGAGAGAGAAAGACAGAGACAGAGAGAGAAAGAGAGGCAGCGAGATAGATAGATAGATAGACAGAGAGAGAGAGAGAAAGAGAGAAAAAAGGAGACAGAGAGAGAAAGAGAGAAAAAAGGAGACAGAGAAGAGAGAGAGAGAAAAACGAATTACTACTCCTTTCCCAAATAATCGGTTTTCATAATTCATTTCAGTACGAATTCCTTGCGCAAAATTAAGTTCACACGAATATGACCCTTACAAACCTACTTATTCATATCCCTCGATAACATATTGCAATTATAACCCTAAATCTCTAGTCTCAATTCTTCTTTAATTATTATTTGTTTCTGTTGTCATTTATTTTCGTTTTTGTTGTTAATCTTAAGGTCCATTTATTTATATTTTGTCTTTTTTTCATAAATTATCATTTTGTTTATGTATTTTTTCTTTACATTTTAGTTTTTTATTAATATCATTTTAATTTCTTATATTATTCCTATTTTCTATTTCTTATCTATATTTTAGTTTTTTATTAATATCATTTCACTTTCTTACATTACCATCATTATTATTTTTTTCTTTACATTTTGATCATTTTTTATCATCATTTCATCATCGTTATCAACTCTCTTTACATTTTAGTTTTTATTAATATCATTCTACTTTCTTACATCATTATTATTATTTATTTATTCTTTACATCTTATTTATTTTTTATGATCAACTCACGGGCGTGGGCGTGGATCCGCGGGCGTATGTTTGTCTCAGTGTAGTTTATCAGGTTCAGCTTCGTTTGATACTGACAAATGACGATCTCAGGTCCTATCCGCCATCTTGAATCATTTTTATTACGGCCATTTGCGCTCCTCTGAGATACTTTTTTTTATTTTTTTTATGTTTTGTTTTATCATTATTATTATTATTATTTTATCTGTTTTAGTTTTTTTTTATCTGTTTTATTTTTTTAAATTTCATCTGTTTTATTTATTTATTTATTTATTCTATTTCATCGGTTTTAGTTTTTTATTTTTGTTTTTTTTTTATTTCATCTGTGTTAGTTTCGATTCTTTTATGTTTTTATGGGAGAGAAGGGGGAGGAAGGGGGAGAGAGAGAAGGGGAAAGGAAGGAGAGAGGGGAAAAGAAGAGAGGGGAAAGGAAGAGGAAAAGAAGAGGGGAAAGGAAGAGGAAAAGAAGAGAGGGGAAAGGAAGAGGAAAAGAGGAGAGGGGAAAAGAAGAGAGGAAAGGGAAATAAGGGGAGGGAGAGAAGAGGAAAGAAAGAGGAGAGAGAGATGGGAAAGGAAGAGAGGGGAGTGGAAGGGGAAATATGGGAGGGAGAGAAGGGGAAAGAAGGAGGAGAGATGGAGAGAGGAAGAGAGGGAGAGGAGGGTGAAGAAAGAGAGGAGAGAGAAGGAGAAAGAAAGAGAGGAGAGAGAAGGAGAAGAAAGAGAGGAGAGAGAGAAGGAGAGCAAGAGAGAGAGAAGGAGAAAGAAAGAGAGGAGAGAGAAGGAGAAAGAAAGAGAGGAGAGAGAGGAGAGGAAGAGAGGGGAGAGGAAGGGGAAATAATGGGAGGGAGAGAAGGGAAAGAAAGAGAGGAGAGAGATGGGGAAATGAAGAGAGGGGAGAGGAAGGAGAAAAAAAGAGAGGAGAGAAAGGGGAGAGGAAGAGAGGAAGACGAAGGGAAATATGGGGAGGGGAGAAAAGGGGAAAGAAAGAGAGGGGAGAGATGGGGAGAGAGAGGGGAGAGGAAAGGGAAATAAGGGGAGGTGAGAGAAGGGGAAAGAAAGAGAGGAGAGAGAGGGGAGAGGAAGAGAGGGGAGAGGAAGGGAAAGAAAGAGAGGAGAGAGAAAGGGAAAGTTATTTTTTTCGGTTATTATTTCATCTGTGTTATCTTCCATTCTCATTATTATTATTATTATTATTATTGTTATTATTATTATTATTATTATCATTTTGAGATTTGGTTGTTAAATGTTTTTTTGTTTTGTTTTTAGAGGTTGAATTTGTGTTGAATTAATTGTTTTGCTTTTATTTAATCTTATTGTTGTTTTTGATATTATTATCATTATTATTAATACTTTTGTTATTATTATCACTGTTATTATTATCATCATTATCATCATCATTATCATCATTAAGTTATTATCATTATCCTTGTCATTATCATTACCATCATTAAATAATCATTATCATTATTATCATTAAATCATTATCATTATCATTATCATTATCATCATTAAATCATTATCATTAAATCATTATCATTATACTTGTCATTATCATTATTATTAAATCATTATCATTATCATTATCATTATCATTAAATCATTGTTATCATTATCATTATTATCATTATCATTATTATCATTATCAGTATTAGCGTTATTATCATCATTACTATCATCATCATTATCACTATCATTACTATTATTCATAAGTACTGAACATCAAGGATATTTTTCCTATTTATATTTACATACAATTATGACACCAGATGAGTCAAGCTTTTATGTCAACCTGTCATTCGTTATTCTAAAAAAAGAAAAAGAAAAAAAAATCATTCGTTATTAAAAAAAAAAGAAAAAAAAGAAAAAGTAAAAACGGATAAATAAATGCTGGAGGGAGGGCGGGGGGAGGGGGCGGGGGGGGAGGGAAAGTGGAGAGGGAAAGGGGGAGAGGAGATAGGGGGGCTGTAAGGGGGGGAGAAGAAAAAGGGAGGAAGCAGAAGTGAGGGGGGGAGGGGGAAGGGAAGATGGAGAAGGGGTGAAGAAGGGGGAAGGAAGAGAAGGGAAAGGGGGAGGGGAGAGAAAGGGAAAGAAAGGGAGATGGAAGGAAGAGAGGGAAAAGGAGGGGGAGGGATGAGAAGGGAAAGGAGGTGAGGGAAGAGGAAAGAGAGGGAAAAGGAAGAGAGGGGAGAGAAGATGAAAGCAAGAGAGGGGAAAGACGGAGAAGGGAGAGGAGGGAAAAGAAAGAGAAGGAAGAGAGGGGAAAGGAGGGAGGGGAAGAAGAGGAGAGGAAGAGAGGGAGAGGAGAGGAAGGGAAAGAAAGAGAGGGGAAAGGAGGGAGTAGAGAGAAGGGAAAAGAAAGAGAGGGAGAGAAGGGGAGGAGAGAGAAGGGGAAAGAAAGAGAGAGGGAGGGAAGGGGAGGAGAGAGAAGGAGAAAGGAAGAGAGGGAAAGGAAGAGAGGGGAAAGGAAGAGAAAGGAAGAGAGGGAAAGGGGAGGGAGAGAAGGGGAAAGGAAGACAGGGGAAAGGAGGGGAAAGAAAGAGGGGAGAGGAAGAGAGGGAAAAGGAAAAGAGGGGAGAGAACAGGAAAGGAGAGAAGGGGAAAGGAAGAGAGGAAGAGAAAGAAAGAGAGGGGAAAGAAGGGGAGGGGAGAGAAGGGGGAAGAGAGAGAAGGGAGGGAAGGGAGGGAGAGAGAGAGAAGGAAAGAAGAGAGGGGAAAGGGAAGAGAGGGAAAGCAAGAGAGGGGAAAGGAAGAGAGGGGAAAGGAAGAAAGGGGAAAAGAAGAGAGGGGAAAGGGGGAGGGAGAGAAGGGGAAAGGAAGAGAGGGGAAAGGAGGGGAAAGAAAGAGGGGAGAGGAAGAGAGGGAAAAGGAAAAGAGGGGAGAGAACAGGAAAGGAGAGAAGGGGAAAGGAAGAGAGGAAGAGAAAGAAAGAGAGGGGAGAGGAGGGGAGGGGAGGGGAAAGAAGGGGAGAGGAAGAGAGGGGAGAGGAAGGGAAAGAAAGAGAGGGAAAGGAGGGGAGGAGAGAGAAGGGAAAGAAAGAGAGAAGGGAGGGAAGGGGAGGAGAGAGAAGGGGAAAGAAATAGAGGGGAAAGGAAGAGAGGGGAAAGCAAGAGAGAGGGAAAGGGGAGGGAGAGAAGGGGAAAGGAAGAGAGGGAAAGGAGGGAAAGAAAGAGGGGAGAGGAAGAGAGGGAAAAGGAAAAGAGGGGAGAGAACAGGAAAGGAGAGAAGGGGAAAGGAAGAGAGGAAGAGAAAGAAAGAGGGGAGAGGAGAGCAGGGGAGGGGATAGAAGGGGAAAGAAAGAGAAGGGAGGGAAGGGAAGGAGAGAGAAGGGGAAAGAAATAGAGGGGAAAGGAAGAGAGGGGAAAGCAAGAGAAGGGAAAGAAGGGG
>NC_091582.1:19469052-19471552 GCF_042767895.1 Penaeus vannamei | reverse complement strand
GGTGTGTCAGATGTTGGGTTTTGTTCTTTCGTTCTCTGGTTGTCTGTCTGTCTGTCAGTCTGTCTGTCTCTCTTTCACTCTCTCTCATTGACTCAACTCTCTCTCTCTCTCACTCTTTCTCTTTCTCTTGCTCTTACTCCTTCTCTCTCTCTCTCTCTCTCTCTCTCTCTCTCTCTCTCTCTCTCTCTCTCTCTCTCTCTCTCTCTCTCTCTCTCTCTCTCTCTCTCTCTCTCTCTCTCTTGCTCTTGCTTCTCTCTCTTCTCTCTTTTCTCTCTCTCTATCTATCTAGTTTTCTCTCTCTCTCTATCTAATTTTCTCTCTCTCTCTATCTAATTTTCTATCTATCTAACTCCTTCTCTCTCTCTCTCTCTCTCTCTATCTAATTTTCTATCTAACTCCATCTCTCTCTCACTCTCTCTAATTTTCTCTCTCTCTATCTAATTTTCTATCTATCTAACTCTTCTCTCTCTCTATCTATCTAATTTTCTCTCTCTCTCTATCTAATTTTCTCTCTCTCTCTATCTAATTTTCTATCTATCTAACTCCTTCTCTCTCTCTCTCTCTCTCTCTCTCTATCTATCTATCTAATTTTCTATCTAACTCCATCTCTCTCTCACTCTCTCTAATTTTCTCTCTCTCTATCTAATTTTCTATCTATCTAACTCTTCTCTCTCTCTATCTATCTAATTTTCTCTCTCTCTCTATCAAATTTTCTCTCTCTCTCTATCTAATTTTCTATCTATCTAACTCCTTCTCTCTCTCTCTCTCTCTCTCTCTCTCTCTCTCTCTCTATCTAATTTTCTATCTAACTCCATCTCTCTCTCACTCTCTCTAATTTTCTCTCTCTCTATCTAATTTTCTATCTATCTAACTCTTCTCTCTCTCTCTCTATCTAATTTTCTATCTATCTAACTCTTCTCTCTCTCTCTCTCTATCTAATTTTCTATCTAACTCCTCTCTCCCTCTATCTTATTTTCTATCTATCTAACTCTTCTCTCTCTCTCTTTCTCTATCTAATTCTCTCTCTCTCTCTCTCTCTCTTTCTCTCTCTATCTAACCCTTCTCTCTCTCTCTCTCTCTATCTAATTTTCTATCTAACTCTTCTCTCTCTCTGTCTCTCTCTCAATCTAATTTTCTCTCTCTCTCTCTCTATCTAATTTTCTCTCTCTATCTCTATCTAATTTTCTATCTAACTCTTCTCTCTCTCTCTCTCTAATTTCCCCCAAACCAATCACTGTGTCCGCCTTCCCCATTCAAGCCCTTCGAGATTTTTTACCGACTCGCTGAGAGCCATTTTCGAGTCCATTATGCCGCTGATTTTCTCATGGATTCTCATGGGCTAAAAATAACGTCTCATTTCTCCTCATTTCCCTCCTTATTTTCGCGGCGGTTTGAAGCTGTGAGGGTTTTGGGGTCCAGCGGTGTTTGTTACAGAAGCTTTCGGTGTGTGTCAGCTGTTGGGTTTTGTTCTTTCGCTATCTGGTTGTCTGTCTGTCTGTCTGTCTGTTTTTCACTCTCTCTCATTGACTCAACTCTCTCTCTGTCTCTCTTTCTCTTCATTGACTCTCACACACTCTCTCTCTCTTTCTCTCTCATTCTCACTCTCTTTCTCTCCTTCCCTCCCTCTGTCTCTCATTAACTGTCACGCTCTCTCTGTTCTCTCTTTCTCTCTGTTCTCTCTTTCTCTATGTTGTCTCTCTCTCTCTCTCTCTCTCTTTCTCTCTCTCTCTCTCCCCCTCTCTCTCTCTCTGTCTGTCTGTCTGGAACCAAGTATCTGCTGCAGTGTATGCGGTATATGTCGTTTTTTTTTTTTTTTTTTTTTTTTTATCATTATTTTTTTTTTTAGCGGGGTGTTTTGTCTTGTATCAGATCGTATTTCTTATTACCCGATGCACAGGTAATTTCTTTCTTTTTCTTACTATACATTACTAAACATTACACTGCAGTGATTCGAAATATTCCATGTCGGTAATAATTCGTAATAATAATAATAATAATAATAATAATTTAGGGTTTGCTGTGACTTCAGTCAAATTGTGGCTTGTCTGTATATTGTGCTTCTAAACTACCCACTGTGCGTGAGGAATGTCAGGGGTTACCATCCACTGGCAGTGCGCGGGAATCGAACGCTGGTCAGCAAGATGGCTAGACAACAACGCTACCACGGCACTATACGGTACACATGTTGTCATCGTTATTTTTTGTCTTTCCTTGTACCGAGAAAAGCAGGCTGTAGGCAATCCGATGGATCAAAGTGTCCAGAAAAGTCAAAGTCAAAGTCAGAACACTTTATTCCATTAATTACAATGGTTATTCTTTACAGGAATACCTTTATCATTTTTATTTACATTTATATCTATATTTATATTTACATTTATATTTACATTTATATTTACAGTTGATAATTTAAGAGTTGTTCTTTTAATCAAAGGTAGCTTCTGAACCCTCTCCTTCCTCCACGGTAAACTGGATTCTCTCGTGAACGTACACACGACCCGCC
>NC_091582.1:19439052-19441552 GCF_042767895.1 Penaeus vannamei | reverse complement strand
ATAGATAGATAGATAAATAAATAAATAAATAAATAAATAAATAAATAAATAAATAAATAAATAAATAAATGAATAAATAAATAAATAAATAAATAAATAAATAAATAAATAAATAAATAAATAAATAAATAAATAAATAAATAAATAAATAAATAAAATAAAAGAAAGAAAGAAAGAAAGAAAGAAAAAGATTACCGCCTTTCTCCTTTGGCACGTAAATCTTATTAATGTCTTTGGGTTTAATGTCCCGTGTAGAGTCATACAGGCGGTTTGTTAGATATTTGTACGGGCGGGTTGTTAGCCATACGTGCGGGTTGTTAGTCATACGGGCGGGTTGTTAGATAGTTATACGGGCGGGTTGTTAGCCATACGGGCGGGTTGTTAGATAGTTATACGGGCGGGTTGTTAGCCATACGGGCGGGTTGTTAGATAGTTATACGGGCGGGTTGTTAGCCATACGGGCGGGTTGTTAGATAGTTATACGGGCGGGTTGTTAGCCATACGGGCGGGTTGTTAGTCATACGGGCGGGTTGTTAGTCATACGGGCGGGTTGTTAGTCATACGGGCGGGTTGTTAGATAGTTATACGGGCGGGTTGTTAGCCATACGGGCGGGTTGTTAGATAGTTATACGGGCGGGTTGTTAGCCATACGGGCGGGTTGTTAGATAGTTATACGGGCGGGTTGTTAGCCATACGTGCGGGTTGTTAGTCATACGGGCGGGTTGTTAGATAGTTATACGGGCGGGTTGTTAGCCATACGGGCGGGTTGTTAGATAGTTATACGGGCGGGTTGTTAGCCATACGGGCGGGTTGTTAGATAGTTATACGGGCGGGTTGTTAGCCATACGGGCGGGTTGTTAGTCATACGGGCGGGTTGTTAGTCATACGGGCGGGTTGTTAGTCATACGGGCGGGTTGTTAGTCATACGGGCGGGTTGTTAGTCATACGGGCGGGTTGTTAGTCATACGGGCGGGTTGTTAGTCATACGGCCGGGTTGTTAGATAGTTGTACGGGCGGGTTGTTAGATATTTATACGGGCGGGTTGTTAGTCATACGGGCGGGTTGTTAGCCATACGGGCGGGTTGTTAAATATTTATACGTGCGGGTTGTTAGAACCGTGCGAGGCCCAACCCTGTGCATATTCCTTATACGGACATACATATATACCGAAATAAACATCAGTCTATCAGTCTAGATATTGGATATCAGATAGATATATAAATGATTAACTATCATATTGATATAGATAGACAAATGGGCATTTATTTCCGCGAATAGGCAATCCCCTTGTTTGGGTCGAGTATCCAACAGCTTTAACTAACTGGGCGCTAGTCTTTCTATTTTAACTCTCTAAGTAATTATTCTATTCTTCCTACACTCTACCTGAACACCGAGACAACCCATGTGTCAATGCCGTCGATTTTATCCTTGCAATTGCTTTAATTCTAACACTAATTCTGTCCTCCTCTTATTTGCACGTACGTATATGTCCTCCCATCTCTTCTTTTATCCACTTCTATTACGCCTAAATACTAAATACTCATTTTTATCTACTTCTTACATGACCTGTCTATCTGGTAATGTAACTCCATTCATTTCCACCGGGATTGCAAGGTTGGTTTGTCTTCTCTTGCAATCCCTGAGCAAAGCTTTGTCCATTAAGATTAGGTACTTAATTTCCCAGCTTCTTTACGGTATCCAATCTGTGTTTTTTTTTTTTTTTTTTTTTTTTTAAGTACTTGCATAGGGTTTCTACAATGACACTTACCATTAATTTGCACTTAAGAGGCAAGCTGGATTTTGGTCTGAAATTGTCTACTGTATTCCCTTCATCTGTATTTTGAATTTTTGAATTATTCTTGTTGCTCTTATCATTATTATTGATATAAATATTCTTATTCTTATTAATAATTGTGGTTGTTGTAATATTCTTTTTCTTATAATTATTTTAGTCTTATTTTTCTTATCATTGTTATCATTATCAACATCATCGTTATAATCATTACATTTTTTCATTTCCATAATCATTAATATTATCGCTAATCATTAATATTATCGTTAATCATCAATACTATCGCTAATCATTAATATTATCGATAATCATTAATATTATCGCTAATCATTGATATTATCGCTAATCATTAATATTATCGCTAATCATTAATATTATCGCTAATCATTAATATTATCGCTAATCATTAATATTTTCATTAATATTATCGCTAATCATTAATATTATCGCTAATCATTAATATTTTCATTAATATTATCGCTAATCATTGATATTTTCATTAATATTATCGCTAATCATCAATATCATCATTAATATCATCGCTACTAATACCATTACCACCACCACCATCTTTCTCACCATCCTCCCATTCATCACCACCATTATCATCATTAATCCTCACCGTCTATCATCACCCTTCCTCACTTCCTGTCATCATCAACTCCAAACAAGACTTTCATTTTCGCAAATTGCCTTCATAACTGCAGG